>NC_071996.2:87856666-88158437 GCF_028885655.2 Pongo abelii
GTAAATATAAAAAGTACAGTAGCAGAAAGTTTTTGTTTGTAGAGAGAGTAAAGCAAGATGTAGATTATTTACATAGAGTTGCCTTATGTACACAAATATGTCTTTCTATTGTTCTGCTCATCTATTAATTGATATATAAAAATTCATGATTTAAGAGCTGTATAGCAATAAATGGAAATATATTAGCAGCTTATATGTAGTGTGATTACAGGTGTTGTAATTTAATTTTTTTGCTTTCTGTATTTTTTCTAATTAGCACATTTGTCTTTTAAAATCAGGACTCAATTGATGAGCACTAATGACCATAAGCAGTGAATCTGAGTATACAGCTAACATTAACTAATATTGTTTTAACAATGTTTATTTCAAATTGAGTTTGCTAATTATCACACACTATAGATGTCATTTGTGTTTGAAGCTTTGAAAAGCTGTATTTTTGTCTGTGCAAACAAAGCTTTCGAAGGCACGCAGAAATGAAGACATACGCTATTGCATCTGTGGTTATTCTGGAGTACTCACAGGTCCCCATGTTGTTTTGGGTCATAGAGATTTTTAGTTGATAGTAATGAACTCCAGGGATTAGGGTTGTGGGTGGTCATGAATACTCAAGAGAGGGTAGCATGGTCTGTTTTGTGAGGATTAGTAACTCCCACAGAGAGTGAAATTTCACTGGTCAGTGGAAAAAATTACTGCAGTTAGCCAATAACCTGAAGTACAGATTGCATAGTATTTAAAACAAGTAGGTTTTGCTGTGTAGTCATTCAGCACAGCATCACTCACTTTAACAGCTATTATGTAAAAAAGTAGAAATGAGGCAGCATAGAAATTTCCAACAGACCTAGATCTTCTTAAAATAGTACCTTTTCCCAAAGGCCAACTGACTCCATTGGAGGTTATAGTATTTTAATAATGCTTCTGAAAAGATTAACTAAAAGGTTTCACATCAGAAACCCAATGTTAGCTGCTTTTGACTCCAGGTAAACTGTTACTCATGCACAAGGCTGAGCACATCAGGAAGAAGATTTAAAGATACTAAAATCTTAGAAAATAAAGTATTATTAGAAAAAAACTAATCTAAGATTTCCAAAGTATTTTTATTTTTAAAGTGAGATGAATTTTTATTTTGTTATTATAATAAGTTTAAGGATAAAATAATGTCATCTGGCAAGGTAGGTCTTATGACTTGAATGCCAAAATTATTGAAATCACATGTTTCAAAAGTAATCATAATCAGATGATTAATGATCACCTTTAATATGTTGAATCTAATAATTATCTTTAATATGTTGTTGTTTAATGTGTACACATTAGGTTTACTAATAACCATCATTTTTGAGAGAGTTTTATCATAATGGGATACCAGGAAAATTTTAGTACAAATTACATTCAGTGAAAATTATCAGCTTCAGGGCATTTTAGCTTGTTCTATCCCAATCTCTTTCGTTCCAGCTCTATGTCAGCCTTGAACGAAAGCTCTATTTCAAGAGAATTAGATGTTGAGTACTTTGAATAAATGTAGGCCAACAAATTGGATAACTTAGATGAAAAGAACACATTCCTAGAGAGATACAAAGTACTAAGGCTGACTCGAGAACAAACAGAATACCTGAATAGACCATGCAGGTAAATACATTGAATTAGTGAATGTAAAACTTCCCACAAAGAAAAGCCCAGCCCCCCACCCTGGCTTACACTGGTGAGTTCTACCAAATATGAAGGAAAATTAATTCAATTCTTCAGAAATGCTTCTATAAAATAGAAAAAAATGAAAATACCTCCTAACTCATTCTATGAGGTCAGTATTGCCCTGATATCAAAACCAAATATATCTTGATTAGTTAATACTGCCGATTAATATTTCTTATGAATATAGGCACAAAAATATTTCTCAAAATAGTAGCAAACTGAATCCAGTAATGGTACTATGGTCAAGTGACATTTATCCCAATTATCTAAGGTTAGTTTAATACATAAAATAAATTTAATGCATTATATTAACAGAATAAACACATTATCATTTCAATGAATGCAGAAAAAGCAATACCAATTTATAATAAGAATATAGTAGAAATAAAAGGGAATTTTCTCAAGCTGTTAAAATGTATCTAGGAAACTGATTAATAGATCAACAAAATGTGATATATCCGTACAACAGAATATTATTTGGCAATAAAAAAAAGAGCACTAATACATGCTACAACATGGGCAAACCTTCAAAACATTATACTAAGTGAAAGAAGCTAGTGTCAATTAGCACATATTGTATGATTTTATTTATGTACTATTTCTAGAATAGGCAAATCTTAGAGACAAAAAATAGATTAATGGTTACTGTGAACTGAGGGTGGGGGTGGGAGTGAATGTGTGGGAATGACGTGATGCTTACGAAGTTTCTCTAGAAGTGAATAAAATATTCTAAAATTAGAAAGTTAATAATAGTCACATAATTATGTGACTATCTAAAAGCAACATATTGCACACTTTTTGTAAAGAGGGAAAAATAAGCAATTAGTACTTCCATGCTGGTATATAATAGCAAGAATTGGGGTATTATATTGCAGCACTTTGGGGTGCAAATACTAGGAACCTGTAATATTATAAAAATATGATGTTATTCTAAATGTATCCTAATGAAAAATGTTATATATAATTAATACAACATTAATTTTACTTAACAATAAATAGCAATTATTTTTGATTTTAGGAGTCTCTTAATTGACCTGAGCAGAAAATGACAAACAGAATAACTTGAAAATTTTCCGAAATTTGTCTCTTTCCACTTACGAGTTCTAATTTAGGAGACCTGCTGATGAATATTAGAACTTTAGCATGTTATATACTTAGATTTTATCTGACTTACTCAAATCTGAATTTTTCAAAATTATGACTTTTTGGAAAATGAATATGCCTTTAACATACAACGTCTCTTTCATGCTTTTTAAAGTTAAATTTAAGTTCTAAAACCTAAATCAAAATAATGTTATAAGAAATCTAATAAAAACATAAGAAATGAAATGAGAATAATCTATAGGTTAATTTACTAATATATCACTACAAACACTTCTGTTACTGTTTAATATAGTAGAAGGAGCACTGATTTTAAATGCTAGGCCCCTGTGAGATCAGGGTCAAGTCCTAGCTTTACTGGTAATTTGTTGTCATAATGCTGGCTTAACATCAAGTACTCTCACTGTTCTTTAATTTCTCTGTCTGTAAAATGAGGGGATTGGGCTACATGATCATTAAAGCTACTTCCAACTCTAGATTCTTATTTTTCACAGCTTCTCTAGTTTGAAATGTTTATTGGTATTGCGTTAATACTGTTAAACTTCGAGTATATCTGTTTTAAAAAGTTCTATTACATATAAAGCACTCCAGAGCATCGTTGAATAAGAAATATATTTTCAAAAGTTAAATAAAAATATTACTCTGCTATATAAGAAATAAATCTAAATATTTATAATTAAACTAATTTGAGATAAGGGATTACATCAAAGAACAGATGCAGTAAACATATTCTAATATTTCTACTATAAACATTTTTGTGTCATGCTTTCATCACTTCCAAGACAGTTTAAATAGTGTCTGTCTAATGCACATATATTCTACTTCTTATTTACACTTTTGCATAATTTTTTTTAATTTTAGCTTCATTGTATGGCAAATGACTTGAAATATTTCAGTATAAATGTTTTATACTGATTACAGAAATCTGTATTATTATATTATAAACCATACCAGCATACCCAGAAGTAACTCTAGGGAAATATAATCTTGATAGTAAATAAAAGGACTATTTAAGTAAAATATAATATGCATGAATATATTTAAAAGATGTTCAAGAGATCATTTAAAATATGATTCTTAATTGTTTCAACATAAACATGAACAGAGAATTAGAAACTTTACTGCTGCCAAATAAGTTCATAGCACCTTTTAAAACTGGAACTAAAACAGCTTTGGGAGAAAGAAAGAATATAAAATGTCCTTAATACTAAATATGGATCATGAAATATTTTTTTAATCTCCATTGTAAAGAATATGCCATAATTAGAACAATAAATTTTACTGTATGCCAGTTATTTAGCTGAGAATGTATCAATTGATTCCCTGATTCACATTTGCATTTCTACCTCTCTGATATTCTACTTGTTGTTACTACTTGATATTACCATATGGAAAATATTGCTGTGGCTGCGAAGACTGTCTCCAATTCTTTGTTGCATTATTGGTGAAGAAAAATCACACTTGTTGAACTTTTGTTAAATAAGTTATAACCATTTTTTCACAATGCAAGTGGGCTCAAAGTATCCAAAAATTTTTTTAAAAGCTTTTGGAGGCTGGGTGTGCTGGCTCATGCCTGTAATCCCAGCACTTTGGGAGGCGGAGGCAGATGGACTACCTGAGGTTGAGAGTTCAAGACCAGCCTGACCAACATGGTGATACCCTATCTCTACTAAAATACCAAAATATTAGCTGGGCGTGGTGGCCGGTGCCTGTAATCTCAGCTACTTGGGAGGCTAAGGCAGGAGAATCACATGAACCCAGGAGGCAGAGGTTGCAATGAGCCAAGATCATGCCATTGCACTCCAGCCTGGGCAACAAGAGAGAAACTCTGTCTCAAAAAGCAAAACAAAACAAAACAAAACAAACAAACAAAAACACTTTTGGAAAACTTGGCAACAGCAATGGAAACTCCTGGGATAGCCCTGTTATAACACAATATAAGTCAGATAATAATGCTTCAGAATTTAATTAAGTATGAGAGGTTAAATAACATAAAGAATTGATTTAGAACTATTTTATGGTAAAAATAAAAGGATTAGAAGATACTAATCAGCAACCAATTTTAATGCACCATAATTAATACAGATTTAAAGTAATAATGGTAGTAGGGGAAAGGTTTGATAACGTTAATACAAATTTTGCTTGTAGCTAAAGTTAGATTGCCAACCTTATTAGGAACTTGGTTATACTGATTTCTATAATCTTTTAGTTTTTCATAAAGCTGTACATACACAGCACTACTTAGTAATTCCTTAGATGTTAAAATTCCATCAAGACATTTTTCTACATATAAATTGAAATTCTCACTAGCTTATAAAAAGCCTGAAACGTAACTTTTAACATCTAGATTTCAAGATAGTGGTTAATATATGAGTATTGCTGAAATACAAAGAATAAATTCAGTTAAGAGAGAAAATTAAAAATTTTTATTCCCCAAACAAGATTTAATCAAAATTCAGTTATAATTCCTTTTGCTTATTTATCTAATTATACATTATATATATACATATGTGTATATATATTATATAATATACATGTAAAATATATATTATATAAAATATATATATTTTGCCTTTGCTTTTAATTAATTTAAAATTATCCACAAAATAATTATACACTGTTTAAATATACTTGTAATATTAACTTCATTGTGTGCTAGAATTTAAATTTTCTTATCTCATCAGCATCAAGACTTATTAGTGTAGAGATATATCTAGTAAAAAAGAAAATGAGACAAGTAATATAGACTACTATACTTTCTAGTATGATACAAGATGTTTCAAAATATTATTAATGTATTATGATTCTTTAATCATTATTCATAATTATAGCTTTGCTTCATACTGTCAGTTAGCATATAGTTATATACATCATGGGTAGAGAAAGTCATGTTCATGGTGAATTTTTCACATTGTTAGAAGAATTGGAAGCAGATTAAATACACATATTTTAAAGTTTTTGGTCTTTAAATACATGAGTTCCTTGATAATCTTGTTGAATTGAACAGCTATTTTACTTTCCCAAATAATAAACAATCCATAATACCAGAGGATTCTGTCCACTTTTTAATCCTCTGAGTAATATTGAAGTCTTTCTTTATCATAAAAATATATAGAGGAGTATGTTTGATATTTTTGAACACATACACTACAGGTTTTATCTAGTTAGCAAATAAGATCATGTTCTTGGGGAAAGAGAGAGAGAGAAGCAGAAGAGTGGTGTGATGAGGTGAAAATTGCTATCTGACAGGGTCTGTGATTTTTGGTAGTGGGGCAGCCAGCTATCTGAGTCTGTCCTGAGAGAGGCGGGGCAATATATAATCAACTTCTCTCCTTACCTTCTTACATCTTGCCAGTGCTTTTCATTGTGAAATACATCAGAAGCCAGTAGGTCAGTAACCTGTTGGTGCAGCCCAAATAGATTAGCCTCCCAGGACCTGAAGAGTTTAACTTGGATATGGATGCATAATCAGAAGATAGCCAAAACACCAACCATAAAGAAAAAGTGCACCTCAGTATATACCATTTTTATTATATCAAATCATTTTTGTTTTGATTCTTATGAGGTGATGAATGCTGATCATTAATGTAATATTTGATAAACTGTCCAAAATGTTTTGTAAACTTTATAGACACAATTTAGTTGGATATAGACATAATTCCAGTTTACGTCAATAAAGAAAAAAAGAAATTATACAAATAGCATAGTAATAACTTTTATATTCTCTGAACATAACCCTAGGCTTAGCATTAATAGGCAAACATATTAAACAAATGAAACACCCTAACATATTTTCTCTATTGTAAATAAATACTAATTCATAGAATAACCTGTTAAGAATAATGGTCGGAGTCAGGACGAGATGACTAACTAAATATAGACAAGAAGCGCTGACTCAAGAAGACAGACCAAATTATCGACGAAACCATCATAATTTGAACAGATCTTTGGAGATAAAAATGCAACGGAGAGGTGACACTAAGGCCATCGTTGAAGAGGGAGGAAGCGTGGATCCCCATACAAGGTACCCAAATACTAGTGCTACTTCCAGTCCTGAATGGCTCCTGAGAAAGGGGTGCATGAAGGAACCGAGGGATATAGCTCACTCTCGCTTTACACTTCTGGGATCTAAGCTATAGGGGACCCCGAGGCACCCATGAACCTTTGAGCTGGAAGATTTCCCCAGGGAGCAGACAGAGACAAGACTTGGGATGGCACAGAGCAGCTTCAGTGGAGAGCAGCCATAGATGCCCATTCCTCAGGGATGCAGTGGAAGTGGGGCATGCAACCCTCTACAAGGCCAGTCCAGAATGGGCGTGACACATCTTTCTGCTGCAGCCTCTGCTCAATGCCCCCTCTTCCTCCCAGCAGCCTGGAACATCTAACAAAAGAAACACAAGAAACAATACAGTGCCAATGAACACAAAGGGATCCAACACGGCCCAGGAGCAGATCTGGTGAGGGTTTCATCTCTTTATCCCCCCACAGTACACAGCATGCCTATGAATGTAAGAAAGTGCAAGAGAGCGGTGTGGCTGGATATTAGTCTAGCTATTGGCCATTACTCTTAAGCATCGCCTACTGCATCACAGCCCAAACTAAACCATCAAAAATTTTCCTGAAGATATATACACATGGGAAGCAAAAACAAGAATTCAGCCACACATAAAAATCCTATACAGAGGCCTGGCCTCTGAAGGCATCCAGAAATGAAGTCAACTGACTATACTCAAATTATATCACAGTTAAAGAAACATCAATTCTCCAAAATGAGGAAGAATCAGTTCAAGAACTGTGGCAATTCAAAATCCCAGAGTCTCCCCATAATTCCCAATGAGTTCACTAGCACCTCAGCAATGGTTCTTAACCAGTCTGAAATGACAGAAATCACAGACACAAAATTCAGAATTTGGATGGCAATTTAGCACATTGAAATTCAGGAGAAAGTGGAAACCCAATCCAAGGAATCCAGAGAATCCAGTAAAATGATCCAAGAACAGAAAGATGAAATAGCCATTTTAAAAGAACAAAACTGAACTTCTAGAGGTGAAAATTTTATTATAAGAATGTAATAATATAATCAGAAGTATTAACAGCAGAATAGACCATGCTGAGGGAAGAATATCAGAGTTTGACCACTGGTTTTTTGAATCAACTCAGTCAGAAAAAAAAAAGGAATTTTATAAAATTTAATAAACCCTCCAAGAAATATGATATTATGTGAAGAGACCAAGTATATGACTCATTGTCATTCCTGAGAGAGGAGAGAAAATATGCAACTTGGAAAATATATTGGAGGATATAGTCCATGAAAATTTCCCTAATCTCATGAGAGAAGTTGACATATAAATCCAAGAAATGCAGAGAACCCTGGGTAGATACTATACAAGATGACCATCCCCAAGGCACATAGTATTCAGATTCACCAAAGTCAACACAAAAGGAGAAAAATCTTAAAGGCAGCTAGAGAGAAGGGTCAAGTCACATACAGAAGAAATCCCACAGTCTAGCAGCAGACATTTCGGCAGAAACCTTACAAGCCAGAAGAGACTTTCAGCATCCTCAAAGAAAAGAAATTCCAATCAAGAATTTCCTATCCTTCCAAACTAAGCTTCATAAGTGAAGGAGAAATAGAATCCTTCTCCAGCAAGCAATTGCTGAGGGAATTAATTTCAACCAGGCCACAATTACAAGAGGTCTTTAAGGGACTGCTAAACATGGAGTTGAAAAAAATGTCACATGCTACCACAAAAAAAAAAAGAAAAAAAAACAACAACACTTAAGCGCATAGCTCACAGGCACTATAAAACAACTACTATGCAATCAAGACTACCTAACAACCAGCTAACAACATGATGACAAGATAAAAATCAACCATATCAATGCTAACTTTGAATGTAAATGGGCTAAACATCCCAATTAAAATACATAGAGTGGTCAGCTGGATACAAAGGTGGGACCCAACCATCTGTTTTCTTCAAGAGACCCATCTTCCATGTAAATGAATCACATGCTCAAAGTGAAACAATAGAGTAAGATCTGCTATGCAATCAGAAAACGAAAAAGATCAGGAGTCACTATTATATTAGATGAAACAGACTGCAAACTAATAAAAATTTAGAACAATGAAGAATATTATGTAATGATACAGGGTACAATCCAAAAAAAAAAAACATAACTTAACTATCCCAAATATACATGTATAAACACCCAACTCTGGAGCACTGCCATTCATAAAACAAGTTTTTCCTGGCCCACAAAAAGATGTAGGCAACCACACAATAATAGTATAGACTTCAACACCCCACTAACATCATTAGATAGATCATTGAGGCAGAAAACTCACAAAGAAACTGGACTTAAACTCAACACTTGACCAACTGAACTTAATATACATCTTCAGAACACTGCACCCAACAACTACAGAATACACATTCTTCTTATCTGCACATGGAACATATTATAAGATAGACCACATGCTCAGCCATGAAGCCAGTCTCAGTAAATCTAAAAAAAAAAAAAATTAAATCATACCAAGCACACTCTTACACCACAGGGCAATGAAAATATAAATCAATACCGAGAAGAGCTCTCAAAACTACACAAATACATGAAATGGAACAACTTGCTCCTGTATAACTCCAGTGTGAACATTTAAATTAAGGCAAAAATCAAAAATTTATTTGAAATTATTAAAAATAGGTTCACAACCTACTAAAATGATGCAGCTAAAGCAATGTTAAGAGGATAGTTTACAGCCCAAAAACCTTCATCAAAAAGTTAGAAAAGTCTCAAATTAACAATCTAACTTTGCAACTAAAGGAACTGAAAAAAAAGAACAAACCAATCCCCAAACTAGCAGAAGAAAAGGAATAACTAAAATGAGATGTGAACTTAGTGAAACTGAGATGCAAAAATCCATAGAAAAGTTCAACAAAACCAAGAACTGGTTCTTCAAAAAGTTCAACAAATTTGATAGACCACCAGCTAGATTAACATAGAAAAAAGGAGTATATCAAAATAAGTATAATCAGAAATGACAAAGATGGTATTACAACTGATATCACAGAAATACACAGGATGCTCAGAGAACAATATGAACACATCTGTGGCAAACAAATTAGAAAATCTAGAGGAAATGGATAAATTCCTGGAAATATACAGTCTCTCCAAATTGAGTCATGAAGATACTGAAACTCTGAATAAACCAATATCAAACTCTGAAATTAAATCAATAATAAGAAAAAAATACTGCCAACCAAAAAAGCCCTAGACCAGATGGATTCGTTATGAATTATTCCAGATGTATAAAGAAGAACTTGTAACAATCCTGTGGAAACTATTCCAAAAAAATGAAGAAGAGGTACTCCTCCCTAACTTATTCTATGAGGCCATCAGCAGGCTAACAACAAAATCTAGCAGAGACATGACAAAGAAAGAGAATTTCAGGCCAATATCCCTGATGAATATAGAAGCAAAAATTCCTCAAGAAAATACTGGCAAATTGAATTCAGCAGCACATTAATTCATCATAATCAAGTAGACCTAATTCCAGGGATTCAAGGTTGAGTCAATATATGCAAAACAATAAAGATGATTGACCACTTAAACAGAATTAAAATCAAAAATCATATGATCATCTCAATAGATATAGAATAAGCTTTCAAAAAATCCCAACATCTCTTCATAATAAAAACCATCAACACACTAGGCATTGAAGGAATATACCATAAAATGATAAAAGCTATCTATGACAAACCCACAGCTCACATCACACTGAATGGGCAAAAGGTGGAGCCGTTTCCCTTAAGAAGTGGAACTTTCATCACTCCTATTCAACATAGCAGTGGAAGTCCTACTCAGAACAGCCAGGCAAGATAAATAAATAAAAGGCATCCAAACAGAAAAAGAAAAAGTCAAACTATCCTTCTTTGCTGACTGTATGATTCTGTACCTAGAAAACCCTAAAGACTCTGCCAAAAGGCTACTAGAATGGATAAATGATTTTAGCAAGGTTTCAGGATACAAAAATCAATGTACAGAAATTGGTAGCATTTCTATACACCAATAATGCTCGGTTGATAGTCAAATCAATAACAGATTCATGTTTATGATAATTACAAAGAAAATGAAATATCTGGGAATACAGCTAACCAAGGAAGTGAAATATATCTCTGCAAGAAGAACTACAAAACACTGCTGAAAGAAATCAGAGATGACACAAGTAAATGGAAAAACATGGATGGGAAGAATTGGTCATAAAAATAGCCATACTGTCCAAAGCCGTTTACAAATTCAACACTACTCCTATCAACTACCAATGTCATTTTTCACAGAAGTTCCAAAAACACTATTCTAAAATTCATATGGAACCAAAAAGAACCCAAATAACCACAGCAATTCTAAGTAAAAAGTACAAAGCTGAAGGCATCACACTACCCAACTTAAAACTATACTATAAAGCTACAGTAACAGAAATAGCATGGTACTTGACACGGTATAAAAACAGACACATAAAACAATGAAACAGAGCAGAAAAATTCAGAAACATATCTGCACACCTACAACCATCTGATCTTTGATAAGGCCAACAAAAACAAAAAATGGGGAATGGACCCCCTGTTCAATAAATGGTGCTAAGATAACTGGCAAGCCATATGGAGAAGAATGAAACTAGACCCTTACTTTTTGAGCATATACAAAAATTAATTTAAGACGGATCAAAGATTTAAATGGAAGACACCAAACTATCAAAATCCTGAAAGAAAACCTAGGAAATATCATTATCAACCTCAGCCTTAATAGAACTTTTGTCTAAATCCCCAAAAGCAATCGCAACAAAACCAAAAATTGACAAGTGAGACCTAATTAAACTAAAGAGCTTCTGCACAGCAATAGAAACTATCAACAGAGTAAACAAGCAGCCTACAGAATGGGCAAAAATATTCACAAACTGTGCATCTGATAAAGGTCTAATATCCATATTCAGAACCTAGAAGGAACTTAAACAAATCAACAAGCAAAAAACAAATAACACGATTACAAATAGTCAAAAGACATGAACAGATATTTCTGAAAAGAAGACATACAAGTGGTGAACAAACAAATGAAAAAATGCTCATCATCACTAATCAGCAGAGAAATGAAAATCAAAACCACAATTGAGATACCATCTCACACAAGTCAGAATGGCTAAAATTAAAAAGCCAAAAAGCAGCAGATGCGGACAAGGCTGCAAAGAAAAGGGAATGCTTATACACTGTTGGTGAAAATGTAGACTAGTTCAGCCACCTTGGAAAGCAGTTCTCAAAGAATTTAAAACAGGCTACCCTTCAACCCAGTTATTCCATTAATGGATAAGTACACAAAGGAAAATAGATCATTATACCAAAAAGACACGTGCACTCATTTGTTCATTGTTGTGCTTTCACAATAGAAAAGGCATAGAATCAACCTAGGTGCCCATCAATGGTGGACTGAATAAAGAAATGTGGTACATACGCACTGTACAAAACTATGCAGCCATAAAAAATGAAACCATGTCCTTTGTAGCAACATGTTATGTTAATAAACATAAGTCTGGCCTATATATTCAAGTAGGTTGACTGAGTTGAAAAATCATAAAGCAGTTTTGGTTTATTTGTGAAATTATTGTTCTTTTGGGGATAGATAACTGAATAATTCAAGGAAAATAATACTTCTCACATATCCAATAAAATATTCTATTCTGTTTTGTTAAAAAGTTAATATTTGAGATATTTTGTTACTAGGGTTTCTTACAGAATTCTATTTTTAAATAAATAATTTAAATTTAATTTATCCAAAGAAAATTAGGCAAACAAGCCTGAGGAACACATACAATACCAGGCTTGAGTTCTCCTTAAGATATATTCATATTGCTAATTGAAAGAAGACAATCGGAAAGGGCTACATACTGTATGATTCAAATTATATGATATTCTGGAAAAGGCAAAACTATAGAGACAGCTAACATATCGCTGATTACCACTGCACTTCAGCCTTGGGGACAGAGTGAAACTCTGTCTCAAACAAACAAACACAACAAACAACAAAAAAAACCCATGAACAGACAAGCAAACAAATAAAACCATGATGGGAGTATTTCAAAAAGATACAGGAGTCAACTGAAAGTGTCCCAAATGACCATACTAGGAACAATTTGAACAATATTATAAATAAGTAGTATTAAATTCTACCCCAACATATGAAATAAATGTCCATGAGTCCATACTGATATAAGTCAATGAATGAATAATAAATGAGGGAGAAAAGACAAATCTATGCAGAATTCCAAATAATTTATTTTGATACTTTGTCCTTAAGGAGTTAGACAATAATTTCCTGCTTCTTAAGTGTGGGCTGTGCACAGTAACTTTCTTTCCAAAGGTGCAATATGGAAATGGGAGATAATAAAAGAGTACCTTTACAGCAGAGAAACCTGATGAACACTCTCTCATGCCAGGTGATCAAGGCTAACATCACAGTAATAGGTCACATTGATAGAATGTACACTTAATAAGATGTGGTTAAAATGACACTGTATATCTATAGTTGTTCTCTCAAAACACATAACCCTACTCTAATCAGGGGAAAAACCTCATACAAACCTCAGTTGAGATACATTCTTCAAAGCATCTCACTAGTTATACTCACAACTGTCAAGGTCATCAAAAAGAAGAAACACCTGAGAAACTCTTACAAGGAAACAAGCCTGAGACATGATTAATAAATGTAATGCGATAATCTGAATCGAACCCTGGAACAACAACAACAACAAAAATTAGAAAAAAATCCTGAGAAAACTGAAATAAATTATGAACTTTAGTTAATAATAATATGTTAATGTGTTGAGTCAATTGTGACAAATGTACTAAATTCATATAAATTTTCATAATAGAGACAACTGGGTATAGGGTATAAGGGAGTATCTTTGTGCTATCTTGATACAATAATTTTGTAAATCTAAAACTATTCTAATATAAAAATTATTTTAAAATATTATGTTTAAGTTTTGATAGGGTAACTGCTTTTCGACCCTCTTGTTCATTGGTTAGTTTGTTATTGTGTATAGTTTTTTGGTTATTTGCCTCAAGTGTCTGGTAATCATTGTTGGTTTGCTATTATATATGCATAACAAAATTACACAATGTGGATATGGGAACAAAAGTTTCTTGATAATTTTATAAGTGACTTTCCATGACCCCGATCCCTCCATAAAAAGATGTGAATGTAGGGATGTAGGGTTCTGCACAGGGGTGAGCAAGGTGTTCTGATTAACACACTTTTCATTAAGAAGCATATGTAGATAACAGGAAAATGAATGCCCTTAAATAGTTTAACTCAAATGCACTTTTAAAATTGCACTTTAATTTTGAAAATCAGATCTTTCCCCAGGCTTGGTTATAGTTCTTTATTTTATATATATATATTTTTTACTATACTTTAAGTTCTAGGGTACATGTGCACAACATGAAGGTTTGTTACATATGTATACATGTGCCATGTTGGTGTGCTGCACTCATTAACTGAGAGAAGGCTTCAGACGATCAAACTTCTCTGGGTTATAGTTCTTTCTTAATGCCTATATTATTCCTCCTACTATTGCCCAACACCTCTTTCTTCCTCTGCATTGCTTGTTTTAATTTTAATCTGAGTTTGAAGAATAGGCATAGGCTACTCCCTGTTTTTCAGGCAGTCCATTCATCCACTATCTTTTAGATGATGACCTTAAGGCTGACTCTGTTCACCAGCTTCTTAACATCCTTTGGGCATCTCCTGGCAAGAAGCACTCTCTCCTCTGTGCTGGCCAATTTTGGTTATATTAATGGTTTCATTTGTCCTAATATCTTTTTCAATAAAGTGTTATCTCTTTGCTATTTTACAGAAGTTCTTTAAATTTTCTCATCTACCAGTGGCATAATTACTTATTTTATTTTTTGGTGTTGTGTTATTAACTGAAATTTTTTTTTTCATTCATGAGATTCTTGAAGGTGGTCAGGTAAACATGATGGTTCTGGTCAAGTTTTAAATGAGAAACTTCTATGAGAGTCACATGTGAAATTGTCTGAAATATCATTTCCTTCTGTCTATTGTAATATGATCTCTAAGTAACATTTCAATATATATGATTTAGAATGAGATCTGCCACTCTGTTATATAATGCTGAGGAACAGCAGCTGCTTATGGAACAAATTGGTATAGCTTGCAACAAAACAAAACAAAATAAAAACGAATATTTTCATCTCAACTTAAGCATTATGTTAAATAGCAAAAGAATGCCATCAAGAAGTGCATATAAATAAAGTATAAATATAAAAAGCATTGGCATTGTTTTATTCTTCGAGACCATTTACTTATTTTTCTCCATTTATGTGGCCTCTAGAAAATCTCCAACATACATACAACCTTTTCACAAAAATGAGAACATTTGGTTGGATGTTGTGGGACTCAAATTAACAACTTAATTATATATATATATGTGTATATATGTATATATGTGTGTGTATATATACACGTATATATATGTATACACACACATATATACACACACACAAACATATATATACACACACACAACTGAGGATGAGAATGAGATCAGAAAACATCCTCCCTTCTGTCTTTTTTTAATCTTATTTTGTTTGTTGTTGTTTGTTGTTTTTGTTCTTTGAGGTTGGAATTTCTTCAGCTTTATTGAGGTATAATTGATAAATAAAATTGTACATATTTAAAGTGAACAATATGATAATTTTATATACACATACATTGTGAAATGATTGGCACAATCAGGTGAACTCATCTGTCACCCGCCAAGGGCAAGGTCAAGTCTATTCACCATTCACTAAATTATTCTGTGCTCAAATTTAGGTAAGCTACCTTCTTTGAGCAATATGTGTACTATACATTAGAGGGAAAGTATTTCATTGCTCATCCAGTATTGCTTTAAATTATTTTCACTGTAGTATTTCCTGATTATAAAAAATATAAAACTGAGGTTAATTTACTTAATATTAACACAAATTAATAAACCTAAAAATTTAAAATAACATCAATTTAACATGACTGAGGCTTTTAAACATGACTTTTCTCTATGCAAAGCACTGCAAAATCAAAATACTTGTGAAGTAAAGTGTGACACTTTTAGGCCTTGGTCATTTAAAATATATTGTTTACCTTAAAATATCACCTCTGTTCTTTTATCATCTATATTGGTATTAATATTTTACCATGTATACTAAGATGATAATAAAACCAATATAACTGTAAAGGAAAAAATAACAACAGAAATTTTTGTAGCACTTGATTTAAATTGGTCATTTAAATGACTCGAAAATGTTGACATGAATTTTTTGTACAATTATCAAAAGTAAAACAACATATGTTACACACACATTTACACTCACACACATATATCTATGTGTGTATATGTGTTTATGTTTGTATTTTTTTCTTCAAATATAACTTGTAAAATATGGGAAACCTTCCCTATCTTCTTCTTGAAGTCATCGGAGGATTGGAGAATGGAAAAATCAAAAATAGCTTCTCAGGACCCTATCCTGTGTAACTGACAAAGTATACAATATTCTAACAGAGTTTTTCTATGAGTAATTATTTATTAGCAGTTGAATATATGGTGATGAAGTGAAAAGAATGATAAAATAATAATCTACAAAATATTTACCAATGACAAAGAAGTCACTAGGCATGTTTTTATGTGTTGGTAATATCTAAGATATGACTCATATCAAAAATCTATCAGAATTACTTCTGTTGCTTGAAGGATGTTGAGTTATTATACTGAGAATGTCAAAGATCATTCATTTTATCTTTAGCTAAACATTGTCAATTAAATGTACCTCACCAGCCAAAAAGCTTGATTGGTTTGAGTTTCAGATGCGTACTGGGACAGAATTAATTTTATGTCATCCAATGCTATCTATAGTGATAGAATTAGGGGCAATTACATTTTCTTAATGAGATTCTTCCTAAGAGAGTTGAGCAGAATGCTTGTGATGAGAAACAAACTAGGAGGTTTAACATGAATACATGTTTTTGTAAATAGCCCTGGGGAAAATTTAATTCCTTCAAAAGTGTAAAATTAAAATAAATAAAATTTTGTTTAGAAGTATCTCTTCTCTGCAATTCATTCTTAAATATTATGTCAATTTTAATATAATAAATCAATAAAAATAATTGATTAAAGTATTATCCACTCTTCTCTTGGTAAAAGTCATGCTTACATTTCAAGTCCAACTGAAGTAATTTTTTTCTAATGGTCCTGAATCTTTTCAAAATTTATTTGCAGCATATTAAATTAAAGACTCCTTTTTGCTTTAAACATGCTGTTTATTCAGGTATATAAAAATATATCATTTAATTAGTGTAACCTCAACTTTGTGTGTAAAAAAAAGTGAAATTAAGTAATAGAAGATATCCAAATTGATTTTTTAGTCTTAA
This sequence comes from Pongo abelii, assembly GCF_028885655.2. Lineage (NCBI taxonomy): Eukaryota > Metazoa > Chordata > Mammalia > Primates > Hominidae > Pongo > Pongo abelii. The sequence continues at coordinate 87,873,929 of NC_071996.2, forward strand.
AAATGTTAGTTTTGTTGGAAGATGCTTTAAGAGAAGAGTTGTCTGTAAGAATTTTCAGCACCAACAACACTACAAGTTATGGATGTAAGCATGACCCTACTCACTGTCTGCCTATCTTTGTGTTTATGTTGAATAACTTAAAATATCTTGTCAGAAGGCTCAAAGAATATACCCAATAATTAAATAGCTTACACCTTTGTGTTTTAATTATTTTCTTCAAGTATTTAATTATCTTTATGATCTTGTTTGTTATTTTTATTCCTTTTCCTACTTTTTTAACTCAATCCCTCATCTTAGTTTAAATACTATTTTCAAAAGCTAATAACACAAACAAATATATTATTTGTCTTCCAACTGCACATGACTCTAGTGGTAATACCTTCACTCTAAAAATATTAATACATTGCTAAATAATTCTTTTTCTATGACACTAGCAAAAGTGAATCTATTTTTGCATGAGCTCTTCCAACTATTATACATACATATTCATCTATTTGTCCAGGAAAAAAGCATGCAGTATCTACTATATGCCAAATTATTTTTAGCCACTGGAGCTATGGTTATATATGAACTAGATATTAATCTAATATCACGATAATGTTCTTGCCATTTTAGATCATGTATTCTAGTGGGAAAAGACAACAAAATATGTAAACAAACATATCAACATTCTAACTTCAGAGAGTAAATAAGTGCTCTTAAGAAACTTACTGATATAACAGAGTGACTTGATGAGTAGAATACCATCTAATGAGTGGCCAGAGAAAGACTGAAAATATTGCATGTCAGCCAAAGGATAAAATGTCCTGTGAAAGCCCAAATTTAATCAGTGGCTAAGTCATTGGTATCATGTAGCTTATAAAAACATGCTTACATTTTTCTCCATTTAGCATACTTTATATCACAGAAGAAAAAAACATATTTTGAAATGGTCCTTTTTAATACTATGGAAGAACAGACTGCAAAAGTACAGAAAGGAAGGCAGAGAATCTAATTAGGTGGCTATTACCCTAATACATGCAACTTAAATCAAGAAGATGGCAGTGGAGATGGAAGGAAGATGGGCTTGAGTTATACTTTGAGAGAACTGAAAGACTTGTGGTTACACAAGACAAAGCAGTTTAGTGAAAAGAAAAAAACAAAAGGAATGAAAGTCCCTTGAGTTTTTTCTTCAGCATTTGTATTGATGGTGGAGCCATTTACTAAAATAAGAAGAATATGGGAAGAAGCATTTCTGAGGGATGGGCAATCAAGAATTTACTGTGATGCATGCCAGTATAAAAAACAACTGGAGATATTCAGAAAGTAGCTAGAAAAAATGATTTTGAAACACACGGCAGATGGCCTTATTAGATAGATGTTTTGAAGACACATGCATATTGCTTATTCTAAAATCACTGGTTGTATGCAAGTGGATTTAGATACGTATTCTGGGGCACCCGGACAGTAAGCTTTAGTTAGGAGATAGAGAATCCAGCAAAGAGGATTCATATGTGGTCACTGAGTAAAATAAAAAAGAAATAAGACACAATGCTGTCATGTCAACACGTCATATCAAGAAAGAAATGTGTTTCAGGAGAGGAAATGCTAAATGAGGCAAGTGATACTAAGATTAAGGAGTATACCAAAAGAAAAACACAGAATTTGATATAATGGCCCCAACAGGATTAGTTTCATTGCAATGCTTGACAGCAAAGTAAATTGAAGCTAAATTAATATCACAAACAAGTCAAGAGAATGGCAACAAAGTTTCATCAGTCCTTCAAAACGCATAATTTGAAGGGAAATCCTATCATTTGTGACAACATGGATAAATCTGGAGTACATTATGTTAAGTGAAACAAGCCAGGCACAGAAAGAAAAATGCTGACTGATCTCACTTATATGTTGAATCTAAAGAAGTTGAATTCATACAAAAAAGAAGAATGGTGGCTACCAAGGGTTAAGAGTGGGGAGGAGTTGGGAAAACATTGGTAAAAAAATACAAAATTTCACTTAGGAGGAGAAAATTCAATGACCTATTGTACAACATAGTGACTAAAATTAATAACAATGTATTATATTCTTAGAAATTGCTGAGTGTATTTTATGTTCTTACCACAAAAAAAGATAAGTATGTGAGATAATGCATACATTAAATAGCTCAGTGTAGTCATTCCACAATGTATATATATTTAAAACAACAAGTACATGATATATACATACAATTTTTTTTCAATTAAAAGTAAAAGTAAAAATATATAATTTAAGGAAATTTATTTTGGTAAATGCAGATGTTATGGTCATAACTTATTAGCACAGAAATTATTCATGATTCCACAGTAAAAATAAAATATTGTAGGAGCAAAGCTAAGCTCTTAAGTGAGTTAGGGCATATTTGAACTAGAACATGAACATAGGTTTGGAGTGGTAGGTTTAACTTACTTTAGAAAAAGAAAGGTTTAGGTTACTGTAGCCTTGTAGTATAGTTTGAAGTCAGGTAGTGTTATGCCTCCAGCTTTCTTCTTTTGGTTTAGGATTGACTTGGCAATGCAGGCTCTTTTTTGGTTCCATATGAACTTTAAAGTAGTTTTTTCCAATTCTGTGAAGAAAGTCATTGGTAGCTTGATGGGGATGGCATTGAATCTATAAATTACCTTGGGCAGTATGGCCATTTTCATGATATTGATTCTTCCTACCCATGAGCACGGAATGTTCTTCCATTTGTTTGCATGCTCTTTTATTTCATTGAGCACTGGTTTGTAGTTCTCTTCGAAGAGGTCCTTTACATCCCTTGTAAGTTGGATTCCTCTTTGAAGCAATTGTGAATGAGAGTTCACTCATGATTTGGCTCTCTGTTTGTCTGTTATTGGTGTATAAGAATGCTTGTGATTTTTGCACATTGATTTTGTATCCTGACTTTGCTTAAGTTGCTTATCAGCTTAAGGAGATTTTGAGCTGAGACGACAGTAACCAAAACAGCATGGTACTGGTACCAAAACAGAGATATAGATCAATGGAACAGAACAGAGCCCTCAGAAATAATGCCACATATCTACAACTATCTGATCTTTGACAAACCTGATAAAAACAAGAAATGGGGAAAGGATTCCCTATTTAATAAATGGTGCTGGGAAAACTGGCTAGCCATATGGAGAAAGCTGAAACTGGATCCCTTCCTTAAACCTTATACAAAAATTAATTCAAGATGGATTAAAGACTTAAATGTTAGACCTAATACCATAAAAACCCTAGAAGAAAACCTCGGCAATACCATTCAGGACATAAGCATGGGCAAGGACTTCATGTCTAAAACACCAAAAGCAATGGCAACAAAAGCCAAAATTGACAAATGGGATCTAATTAAACTAAAGAGCTTCTGCACAGCAAAAAAAACTACCATCAGAGTGAACAGGCAACCTACAGAATGGGAGAACATTTCTGCAATCTACTCACCTGACAAAGGGCTAATATCCAGATTCTACAATGAACTCAAACAAATTTACAAGAAAAAAACAAACAACCCCATCAACAAGTGGGTGAAGGATATGAACAGACACTTCTCAAAAGAAGACATTTATGCAGCCAAAAGACACATGAAGAAATGCTCATCATCACTGGCCATCAGAGAAATGCAAATCAAAACCACAATGAGATACCATCTCACACCAGTTAGAATGGCAATCATTAAAAAGTCAGGAAACAACAGGTGCTGGAGAGGATGTGGAGAAATAGGAACACTTTTACACTGTTGGTGGGACTGTAAACTAGTTCAACCCCTGTGGAAGTCAATAAGGCGACTCCTCAGGGATCTAGAACTAGAAATACCGTTTGACCGAGCCATCCCATTACTGGGTATATACCCAAAGGATTATAAATCATGCTGCTATAAAGACACATGCACACATATGTTTATTGCGGCACTATTCACAATAGCGAAGACTTGGAACCAACCCAAATGTCCAACAATGACAGACTGGATTAAGAAAATGTGGCACATATACACCATGGAATACTATGCAGCCATAAAAAATGAGTTCATGTCCTTTGTAGGGACGTGGATGAAGCTAGAAACCATCATTGTCAACAAACTATCGCAAGGACAAAAAACCAAACACTGCATGTTCTCACTCATAGGTGGGAATTGAACAATGAGAACACATGGACACAGGAAGGGTAACATCACACACCGGGGCCTGTTGTGGGGTGGGGAATGGGGGAGGGATAGCATTAGGAGATATACCTAATGTAAATGACAAGTTAATGGGTACAGCACACCAACATGGCACACGTATACATATGTAACAAACCTGCACATGTACCCTAAAACTTAAAGTATAATAAAAAAAAGAAAGGTGTTTATTCACTGTAATATAAACAAGGAAGATTACACAACTAAAAAGAAAAGAAGTTTTGTAGATTTGCATTATGTAGTACAAAGAATTTCTGCCTGATTGCGCCCATTTCATTAAGACTCAATATATGTAAAGCTCTTAGAATAGTGTCTGGCCCTGAGAAGGTGTAACATAATTGTTAGTTATTAATATTTCTCAATGAAATATGAAGCAAAGTCATCAGCTGAAAATAATGAGAGGGTAGAACAGTGTGAGAAAAAAATAACAATCATATTTTGGAAACAATATTTCTTTACTTCTGGAAGTTTTCTTTTTCTTGTAAAGAATGTTATTTTATGTGACTCCATTGGTCCTTCCCTGATCCTATACTCGTTCTGCGCTTGCGAGACACAGAATCATAGCTTACTGGCAAATTTTGAAATAAATCACTGGGCATGCATAGCTTAATTATGCTGGGGTTTCTTCTAGGCAGTAACCTCTTTGAATTTAGCAGGCAATCTCCTAATATAACTAGGGTAAGTTAACTTATATGGGCTAAGCTGTTTTAAACTTGAGATCTGCCCTGGTCCATCACTACTGTGCTAATATGTCTATATCTGCCATACACTGGAATTTATTACGAGTAGGCTTTTGGTTTGTAAATATTAAGCTATGTCCTCCAACTTAGATTTCATCATGAACAAAGATGATGGGTTGGCTTTCGTCTATTATTCCTTTGTCTCGTTGGTCACTTAGTTTAGAACAGAATCAAGGAACAAAGGAAATATTTAATTATTCTCCTCAGAGACTCCTATTATCCTCCTAAAGATTACTGGTTATGTAGTCTTGGGCAAGTTAATTAATATATATTTAAATCAATTTCCACATCAATTAAATATGGATAATAAGAGAACTGATCTCATGAGGTGGTTTGGGGCACTTATAATAATGATTAAAAGTCTGCTTTCAAGTTAGTAAATGCTTTATAAACGTGAACTGTCTTTTGGAATGTAAATCAAAAATAAGAATAGCAGCTAACTGAGTGAAACCAAGGACCAAGGGCAGAAAAATAATAACAAAGGAAACAGATCAAGGAAGAAGAAAAGTACATTATATATACTTAGAGAATCTCAATTAGTTCATTGACATTTTTAGGCTCAATTGGGAAGTATTTCCTCTAGTGGCACATAAAAATTTAAAAGCTGTTCTCTACGTCATTTCCCAAGTTGTTTATAAGGATGATGACAAGTTAAATGTGAAAATACTATAAATACTTAGATCTTCAATCAAAGTTGGCAAGTTAACACCATCAAAATGACAAGATGATCTGCTAGGGTCCAAGTTGGACTCTATTGTGTTATTTGTTAAGCTTAGTGTTAAATGTTCATTGATGCAAACATTCATTCAAATTTGTAGAAGTCTTTGACTTGTTTGCTAAGGGAGAAAGATTTAATTATGCCAATGCCTATCACAATGTTTGAATGGTACGAGAGTCATCAAAAGCACATTAAGTGCATTGGTTTTGGTTTTAAAATTTTTATCCTCACCTCCTCTCCCCTTGAAAAAAAACAAAAGTAGAGATGAGAAAAGATGGTATTTCAAGTAGAGGAAAAAATTATGCAAAATAATGAAGATAAAAGTAATGCAAATTATTTAAAATACAGAATTGAACATATGGGGCAGTGTCAACAGGTCAAAGTAAGTAAGCTTGAGGTTTAGTCCAAAAAAGGAGTATGAATTTTATTCTTAAGGTGATGGAGGAAACAAAGTAAGATGTTAAATAGAGAGTGGTTGAAAGGTTTGTTTTCAAAAAGATGTTTAGTTTATTTTATTCTTTATTTTTGCCAGAATAGAATGAAGCCCATAAGACTAAAGTAAAGGCAGGGGGGCCTACAAGAGGTTATCAGCATATGTCAGATGAGGCTGGAATGGAGCCTCATTGTAGTAAGTTGTCTTATTCTTCAATCTAGGAAAATAACACATTCCTACTCATTGCTATGTGACTGGAAGTGATTCCCTGTAAGCAAAGTATACTTCCCTAGGTGGCTTACTGGGTTGGCCCTATTACTTGCTTGGACCTGTAACATGTGAACAGTGTAACAGTGTGTTACTTCTGTGAACCCTTTAAGTGTCATTAGATATATCCTCCTTTCACCTTCTCATTTCCTTCAGTAATGAAAACAGCGTGTCCCAAAGAAAGACAGATTCTTCCCTAAGTACCAAATGTGAAAACATATGCAACAAAGATGCAGGCATCCACTAGCAGCTGCAGACATCTAACACAAGAGAAAAAGAAATGCTTACTGTTGGAGGCCACTGAGATTTTTGATTACTTGTTACCTCCATAGTATATTGAGAAAATACACTTAAAGCTGCAGCAATAGGGGTGAAGAAAACCTGGATTAAAAGGAATATAAGCAGATGATTGACAGGAATAAATAAGAAAAATGAAAGATGATTCTCAATCATCCATGTGAGTAACTAACCACTATTAAAGTGCAGGCACTATACTCATTTTATTCTCAAAACATTGTTGTAATACAAATGTTGTATTTACTCCACTTACAGGTAAAATAATTTACACTCAGAGAGTCTGTCATAGGTCAAACAAGTAGTTAGCAGGAAAAAAAGGAAGGCAATATGATACTCCATTATTAATGAAAGAGGAGGAACAAGTTTGTGCATAATAATGAATAGTAGGTAACATTAAATGAGATTTTCTCAGTTGCAGTAGCTGGATCCTCACTTTAAGCACACTCAATTGATTCATGCTGATATGGTTTGGTTCTGTGTCCCCACTCAAACCTCATCTCAAATTGTTATCTCCACGTGTCAAAGGAGGAACCTGTAATTCCCACATGTTGAGCAAGGGAGGCTACTGGTTCATGGAGGTGGCTTCCCCCATGCTATTCTCATGATAGTGAGTTCTCACAAGATCTGGTGGTTTTATAAGGGGCTCTTCTCCCTTAGCTCTCTTCTCTCTCTCCTGCCACCATATGAGGAAGATCTTTGCTTCCCCCTTCTGCCGTGATTTGTTTCCTGAGGTGCCGAGACCAGCTTGGTCGGGGAGACCCTAACCCAGCAGCGATAGCGGAATTAAAGACACACACACACAGAAATATAGAGGTGTGAAGTGGGAAATCAGGGGTCTCACAGCCTTCAGAGCTGAGAGCCCTGAACAGAGATTTACCCACATATTTATTAACAGCAAACCAGTCATTAGCATTGTTTCTATAGATGTTAAATTAACTAAAAGTATCCCTTATGGGAAACAAAGGGATGGGCCGAATTAATTGCAGCAGGAACACGCCCTTAAGACACAGATCGCTCATGCTTTTGTTTGTGGCTTAGGAATGTCTTTAAGTGGCTTTCTGCCCTGGGCGGGCCAGGTGTTCCTTGCCCTCATTCCATTAAACCCACAACCTTCCAGCTTGGGCATTAGGGCCATTATGGACATGTTACAGTGCTGCAGAGATTTTATTTATGGCCAGTTTTGGGGCCAGTTTATGGCTGGATTTTGGGGGGCTTTCTCCCAACACTGAGGCCACATCAGCCATACAGAACTGTGAGTCACTTAAATCTCTTTCCTTTATAAATTACTCAGTCTCAGGTTTGTCTTTATAGCATTGTGAAAACGAACTAATACACATGCCTTTGGTACATCCAAGGATTTACTCAAACTATAGCCACTGCTACAACCAATAGCCCAATATTTAAAGTTGCTGTTTCTCCTTCTACATATCTTGGATCAAATTTATTTTTCTTGGTTTAATTATGTTTCCACTAATTGTTTAGAATATGGTTATTAGCAATTTAGAGATAATGATCACAGAGGAAGATATCTAAACTAAAACCTGTTGAAGATAATTTTATTGGCTCTATTTAGACCTGATGTCCATCTCCTGAACTAATTACTGTGGACTGAGGAATAACTGACAAGACCTGCACAGCTAGGGGATGTGCAAAATAATGAGATAGAGCATTGCTTAAGAACTAGTTAAAGTTATGAAAGGTTACTACGAAAAGCAAGCAGGAATTAGGAAAGATAAAGTACAAAAGGTGTCACTGTAGACAATCGCTGCTTGCAAATTATTGTGAACCTTATGTGGTATATCCAGTGACAAATATATTGTTGGGGCTCAGAAGAAAGCCCTGGATTCAAGCTATAGGTTTTTAAATTATGGGCAGATAGATGGCAATTAAAGACTTAAGTCTTTCTGTACTATTTTTATCATTTTTTCAGTAAATTTTAGACTTCTTTGATCTTCCAACTTATATTTCTGTAGCAATTATAATTTAAAAATTAATTTGAAGAAATAATCAGTAATTAAGAAATGATACAGATTTCAATTCCTTTGGATATGTACTCACAGTGGCATTTCTGGATCATATGGTAATTATCTTATTATTTTGTTGTGGAACCTCCATCAAAGAATATGTGTGTGTGCGTGTGTGTGTGTGTGTGTACCTATATCAAAGAAAATGTATAAATATTATTTGAAGTATTTCCCTTACTATTTTCATGGCACTGTGATTTTTAAAGTATCAGGCCATGTCTTGGCAATGAAACAGAAGAAAAGCAACATCCTGTATTGTGACCTGAAGAGAAAATGAAATAATTTCAAGAAATCATGTTTAAATTTAATGTATCTGGATCTTTGCTCAAATGGTGTTTTAAGCGATTGTGAAGAAAAAAAAAACAAAAACTAAGAATAACCACTCATCTTTTATGAAATTCAGATCCTTAATATGCATTTTAAAAAAATAGAAAAAGCTGAAGTTTTACACCCAAACTACTTGACAAATGCTTTAACTGTGAGGTCTAGTACCATAAATGTTTGTTTCTTTTGAACCTAAATGACAAGGAGTGCCTTAGTATAATAACTGTATGCTGTTTTAAAGCAAAGTGATACTGTCTTGAAACATTTATACAGCATTAGAATAAGCACAAGTGAAGTTTATTATACCAGGCTGGCATATGGCAGAAAAGAAAGGATTTAGTACTGTAAATATACTAAACAATATAAGTGTTCTAGAAAAGGCACATTTTAATAAATAGAATGTATTAGGTTCTGTGCAAAAGTAATTGCGGTTTTCGCCATTTAAAGTAATGGCAAAAACAGTAATTGCTTGTGCAGCAACCAAAACAGTATCTGTATACCAAACAGTATCTGTAAAGTTAGCAATTATTCTAAACTTTCTGAATGAATTCTAACAAAAATTCATTTTCCAAGAACCCTGTGAACAAATAATATAAATATTAACTCAAAGTTGATAGAAGAATTTGCTCCAAAAGCTCTTTCAACATGAAACTTCCCTTGGAGTTTTGCAGAGCATACATGTGCAATGCCATGGCTTCTCTACTTACAATAAATATTCTCTTCATTCCTGCCAAGTCTCATTAATGTGCTTATATATCTAGCTTGCTTTTTTTACATATGCACTTTTATTTCTGTTTACATCTCCTTTTAACTGTCTCCTTTAGCCATTCTTTCTAGAACCATCAATTTAAAATAACTAATATAAAAGATGATAAAAACACTAACAAGAACAAATTAATTCATTTATTGGCTCAAAGTACATAGCAATTATGCATATACTATTAGGTAACAATTATTATATACATTTGGAAAATCAATTATTTTCACAGAGTAGCATCTTTATTAATATTTTATCTGATACTTTGGTGAAATATATACTATCCTAACAATAATTATTTCTTGTTATTGTAGCATTTGCCTTTTAGTTTTTGTTATTATTAAAGGTTCAAGAGGAGACTGAGGAAAACTTGAAACTGTCATATTATTCACTAACATGAAACTTTAAAGAAAAGAATTGCATTATAAAACTTGGTAGCAGAGTGTTGAATTAGAAAAAAAAAAAAAAGGTTTTGTGATATGACAGCCCACCCTGGAGAAGAGTAAGAATTTTAGGAAGACCTTTTTTCCATACTGAGATATAAATAGGCTAACAAATGTTGAATATGTAACATAAATATTTTAAGTATCTTAATATTATTTTTCAAACAAATGTAATTCATGAATATCAGTCCCCATCAATTATTCCAGCTACAGGAACCTTAGGGTTTTTAAAAATTATTCTTTGCTTTCTAGATCTTATTATTTTCTAGTGTCTTATATGCTATAGTGTTTTGAACAGGATGCATAATACTGAGACCAATAGAAACTCTACTTATCTGTAAATATCATTAGCATTGCTTTTCTCTTTTTTCTTTATTTTTTCTTTTCTTTCTTTTTTCTTTTTTTTTTTTTTTTCCTGAGACAGGGTCTCCCTCTTGTGACCCTGGAGTGCAAGTGTACAGTGGTATGATCCCAGTAGCTCAGCCTCAGCCTCCTGAGTAGCTAGGACTACATGTGTGCACCACCACACGTATTTTTTTTTATAGAGACAGGATATTGCTATGTTACCCAGGCTGGTCTCAAACTCCTGTCCTTAAGCAATCTTCCCATCTCAGCCTTTCTAAGGACTGAGATTAAAGGCAAGAGCCACTATGCCTGGCTGATAATTACTTCTTAATAATTAAAACTCAGATTAAAACAGAATAACATTGAGAAGGTAATGAAAATATTACGAAACATCTAATTTTGGTTATGCTATAAACCAATTATATTATATTATGCCACAATAAAAAGCTATAGGAAATAATACAAAAGATTATAAACTGTTTAGGAAACAATAGCTATTAGTTTAACATGTTACAGCCTAATGGCCCATAAGAAAATATACCTATGCATATGCTCTATTTGACATTGATCTGCTTTAATATTTCCCTCTTCAAACAAAATTTATGTAGGGAGAAAGTCCAGATAAAGTTAGTTAAGTCCAGTTGTAGGATTTAGATATAACTAGGCCTGACTGCTAAATTGGTACATCGCTCCAAGAAAACTGATATGATTAGTAAATGACTCACTTCAGGAAATAAGAATCTAGGCCCTATGAGTAAATCAGTAATTTAGGAACAAGGATTCTGGGAGAAATGAGTATGTAAACAAAACTTCAAATAAATCATCAAAGCAAAACAACTCTTAGCCACAAAGTACATTATGTTGGTACTGCCTAAGGAGAAAAAAAAGAGATACATTCCCTCTTATGTCACTGAAAACCAGCGTTCAATATGGCCACTTCAATGCAATTGCTGTCAATGGACACTAAAGTAACAGTAGAGACCAGGGAAAGACTTAATTGTCCATTAAGAGACAACAGTGGAGTTTCTATTCCAGATGGAGGAGTGTATTGTCAGCGGAACAAAAGAGAAAGGGAAGAGTAGGATATTAAAGGGAGAAGAAACGATGGGGAGGGGAGGAAAGAGAGAGAAAGAGAGAAAGAGAAAGGGAGAGAGAGGAAGAGAGGGACAGAATAGTCTAGAAAGGAATAACAATGATGTTTAACAAATGACTGTTGCACCCGCCAAGAGGAACCACACCTGTGGCAAGAGCCGCAATAACAGATAATAAAGAAGCAAAATACCTCAATGAGTTATACAGGAGAATAGCAGAAATACTCAGTAAAACAGACATTTGTTTTTTCTTTTCGGTGTGCACAAGTTCACCCAGGCATTCCTAGATTTTTTTTTTTTTTTTTTTTTTTTTTTACGGCTGGAGTAGAGTTGTGGTGAACTTAGTAGAAACCATAGATTTTATATCAGCATATTTTGGCTACAGTGAATTTGTGAGATTAAAATTACTCATATTCAAATTGTACACATAGGTGCAAACAGGTTCAGTGTGAGCTGCTTATCAACTTGTCTGAGTTCAATGAAACAGAACACCTACATACAAGTTATAGGAAACAGATTCATTACTTACAGATGGGCACCAAGGGATACAAGAAGCCTAGGATTTGTGAACAGTTGGTCTCCATGGCTCAGAAAAGCCACCCAGGAGAGGAGCGGAGCCCCACATGTGCCCCACTTGCACAGCAGCTGAGGGACGCTGGAAAGCAGCTGCTCTGGGTTTTATAACCTGGAAAACTTTCCTACTAGGCTAAAGCATTGAAGGACATCATGTTTCTAGGGGGAACTAGTTCCAGCCAGTCTCTCCTTGTCTCAAGATGTTGCATTCCCACCACAATCTACAGTTATTCTTGAGAACTACAAAGCAAGAAAGAGGAAAAAACTGGGTTGGTCTAAGGCCACACAGAGAATTTTCCCATGACGGGAAATAAAGTTCTGAGAAGCATGAATTATACTTAATTCCTGAAGAAAAATAATACTCATTCTCTATCATTGAATATGGAATTGGGGCTCTGTGGAATAGGCGAATTGGCATAAACTAAGATTATTTATAAAAGCTCCAAAATGATTGTCTTAAAAAGGACCTAAGTGATTGTGGTAATAGTTTGTCTATAGGCAGTTGTCAGCAAAGAACCCAAATAGCATTTTCTGTAATAGTGTACCGAACAAAATACAAATTTATGGTCACAATAGTTTCTTGTATTATTCTGGTTCTATATTTATGTATTACCCAGAAAAGCTCGTTTACAAAAATAGTCATATTTTTGGCATAGAAAGTATGTATGAGTTTCATAGGATACTTTGAAATGGCTCCAAGTTGGCTAAAAAGCATCCCAAATTATAAATTATTCTCTCATGCATTTTGAGTTAAAATTACAAAAAAAATGTAAAAATAACACACGGTGAGTAAAATGACTTGCTTTCACAATTAAGAGAAAATGCTATGCTTCATTCTAAATCCATCCATAAAATTATAAGATACTTGAAAGCAATACACATATTTTTTTTCATCTTTATGTTGCTCACAACGCCTAGCATGGTAACTTACTTGAATTAGAGGCTCCTTAAATGTGAGTCAGTTCTTTTTGCTGTCATTGATTTATGTCTTTCTCTCTCTCCATATATATATATATGACCATAAGACACCATCAGAGACTTATATATATATGTAGAGAGGAAGACATATATATCCACAGATATTCATATACATATGTGTGTGTATATATATAATCATCACACATATATATGTATGTGTGTATATATATAATCACCACACATATGTATGTGTATATATATCTCCACACATATATGTATATGACATATATTACATATGTCTATATGTATATATACACGTATAGATGTATAATTACATATGTATGTATAATTACACATATACACATATATGTAATATGTGTATGTATATCTCTCCACACATGTATATGTATATGTGTATGTATATATGTGTGTGTATATATGTGTGTGTGTGTGTCTGTATAGCCAAAACGCAAATAATATAGAGACCAGAAAGGTGTGGCTTATAATCTATATATTTAAAAATTAAAAATTAAAAAAAAAACTGAGTGAAAAAAATTCTAAAATAATATGAACATTAGCATTTAGACTCAAATGATTTGAATGATTACAAAGCTACAGGTCTGTATCCTGTGTTTTCTTCTCTTCACAAAACATTCATCTGTGATTTTCTTGATAAACGAAGTGCTACATTGTTAAGAAAATAAATGATAAAAGACTGCGATGTTTTCTTATGTTCAAATCAATAATTCCCAAGGAGTGCACCATTGAAAACTAAAGCATCTGGAGCTATTCTTGTATATAGGCTAAAGAAAGGATATACATAGAGGCAAATGTAGAACCCAAGAGAATAGGGATCACTTATTTCCAGTGTTACAGTAAATCAAACTATGTGGGCCAAGCCACTCCCCACAGAGTGTGTTTTAATTGGAATCATGTTAAAAGTGTACTTTGGGGATATTTAACATCTTAAAGATATGTAGTCTTCCTATTCATGAACAAAAATGTGTCTGGTTTTAATGAAGCCCTTTTATCCCAACTCAATAATATTTTATATATTTTTAATACATACTTTTGGACTTATTATATTTAACGTAATTTTAAGCATGCTGCCTGTTTCAATAGCACACCTAGCATATTTGACACTTTTCTAGAACCATTTTTAGCACTCCCTTCTATGTTAGAGAAATAATATATTTTAGTAATTTACTATGTTAAAATAATTTTCACGTTTTCCAAATTTAAATAAAAATGTTTTCAAATAAGGATATATTTACAATGTTAAATCTATATTTTAGAAAATTTCATGATGTGAGGAAGATAAAGCTGAAAAACAATTTTAAAACTCTCGTCCAAACATTTAAAGACACTATGAATATCTGAGTTACCCATTTAATTCAACTTGCCTTTATGTATGTGAATCCTGTTTGGAATAAATCATTTTCACCACTCAGTCCCACCACTTAAGAACTATGGAGCTGACACCAAAGCAGAGGAAGTGAAACTGTCATGGGTTTATTTACTTAAGCAGAAATATCTGAGTTGATAGTCTCACATCTTGAAACCAGAGGTCTTTTTAAATAGATCTATATCATAAATGCCCAGGAAGAAAATACACCAGCCCAGATTTTAAGAAAACGATACAAATAATTCCCAGGTTAATTTAGAGCTTTATCGCTTGATGAGATAATTGATGAATCTAGCAAAATAAAGTAGTGTGATATTAATCCTACTGGAAGAAGGCACAATAATGTTAGAATAAGTATTTTGAAAAGCACAACAAAAAAACATTTAAACAAACATATTTCAAGCATATGTTTTAATAAAACTCTAGAAGTTCTAATAAAAATTTGAAAGAGGGCACAGAGATGTTGGATTATCATCTGAGATCAATCAAATGACATACATAGACTGAGTATTCAGTATCTTATTCTTTTTACTTTTGTATATTTTTGAAAATTTCTAAGCAATAAAAATAAATGCCTATCCCTCTCAATTTGAAAGAAATATATTTAGATTAAATAAGGCAACCCCCTCTTAGATTTACCCCTTAAAAGTAAACGTGCAAAATAACTTTTTAGATGTATAAGAGTCATCTGATTGAATTGGTAACTTTTCCAGCATAGAAAGCCCGTGTTTATATATGTAGCTGCTAACTCTTAGCACACATTATTAAAGGAAACTCACCCTCTCTGAAACATCTTCTAAAATATGAAGTTACTCGGCCAGGCATGGTGGCTCACGCCTGTAATTCCAGCACTTTGGGAGCCCCAGGCGGGTGGATCACTTGAGGTCAAGAGTTCTAGACCAGCCTGGCCAACATGGTAAAACCCCGTCTCTACTAAAAAATCAAAAATTAGCTGGGCATGGTGGCACACCTCTGTAATCCCAGCTACTTGGGAGGCTAAAACACGAGAATCGCTTGAACCCAGGAAGTAGAGGTTGCAGTGAGCTGAGATCACGCCAGTATACTCCAGCCTGGGCAACAGAGCAAGACTCCACCTCAAAAAAAAAAAAGCAAAATAAAATGTGAAGTTACTCTATTGGCATCATAGGAGATTATAAAATGACATCATAAATACAGGGGCTTTATTAAAATAGACATAATTCAAATATTTTTGTTCAAATGTTTTCAGTTCAAATGTTTTCAGATGTTTTTCCAAAATATTTAATTCATGCAATGTTTTACGAAAAATATGTTGAAATATTCAACATGTACTTGAATTTTGTTATTGTAACAGATTTAAATTTTCTGACTCTTTAAATATTATTTCTTAACCCTTAGAATTACTTATTAACAATTGTTTGTTGCATCATGAGATACTCTTCACTACTATCATTATGGCTGTCTATATCTGGCTTAATTTGTCTACAATGAAAGTTTCATAGTATCAATTTTCTTTCATTTCAGTAGAAAAGTAATTTTTTTATTATTATTATAGTATTAGTAATAATTTCTTGAGAATAAAAAGGAAAATGTTTCTTTATAAATAATTTGTATACATAAAAGGTGGGTTTGAAGATGGGACTGAGTTTCCTTATCCTACCTCTCCTCTTTATGAGAGGTGACAGCCTGCTGGCAGCTCTCGCTGGCTCTCCGTGCCTCCTTGGCCTTGGCGCCCACTCTGGCCGCGCTTAAGGAGCCCTTCAGCCCGCCGCTGCACTGCGGAAGCCCGTTTCTGGCCTGGCCGAGGCCGGAGCCAGCTTCCTCACCTTGCGGGGAGGTGTGGAGGAAGAGGCGCGGGTGGGAGCCAGCGCGAGTTCCGGGTGGGCGTGGGCTCGAATGGCCCCGCACTCGGAGCAGCCGGCCTGCGCGGCTGGCCTCCGGCAGTGAGGGGCTTAGCATCCAGGCCAGCAGCTGCCTAGGGTGCGCCGGGTCCCCCAGCAGTGCCGGCCGACTGCGCTCGAATTCTCGCGGGGCCTCAGCTGCCTCCCGCGGGGCAGGGCTCAGGACCTGCAGCCCGCCATGCCTGAGCCCCCCCCTCCCCCACCGCTGTGGGCTCCTGCACCTCCCGAGCCTCCCTGAGGAGCGCCGCCCCTGCTCCACAGCACCTGGTCCCATCCACCGCCCAAGGGCTGAGGAGTGCAGGCATAAGGCGCAGGAATGGCAGGCAGCTCCACCTGCCGCCCCTGGTGCGGGATCCACTGGGTGAAGCCAGCTGGGCTCCTGAGTCTAATGGGGACTTGGAGAACCTTTATGTCTAGCTAAGGGATTGTAAATACACCAATCGGCACTCTGTATCTAGCTCAAGGTTTGTAAACACACCAATCAGCACCAGTGTCTAGCTCAGGGTTTGTGGATGCACCAATCAGCACTCTGTATCTGGCTATATCTAGTGGGGACTTGGAGAACTTTTGTGTCTAGCTCAGGGATTGTAAACGCACCAATCAGCACCCTGTCAAAATCTACCAATCAGCTCTCTGTAAAATGGACCAATCAGCAGGATGTGGGTGGGGCCAGATAAGGGAATAAAAGCATGCGCCCAAGCCAGCAGTGGTAACCCACTGGGGTCCCCTTCCGCAGTGTGGAAGTTTTGTTGTTTCACTCTTTCCAATAAATGTTGCTGCTGCTCACTCTTTGGGTCTGCACTGCCTTTATGAGCTGTAACACTCATTGCGAAGGTCTGTAGCTTCACTCCTGAGGCCAGCAAGAGCACGAACCCACCGGGAGGAATGAACAACTCCAGACGCAGTGCCTTAAGAGCTGTAACACTCACCGCGAAAGCTAACACTCACTGCGAAGGTCTATGGCTTCACTCCTGAAGCCAGTGAGACCACGAACCTACCAGAAGGAAGAAACTCCGAACACATCCAAACATCAGAGGGAACAGACTCCGGACACACCGTCTTTAAGAACTGTAACACTCACCGTGAGTGTCCACAGCTTCATTCTTGAAGTCAGTGAGACCAAGAACCCACGAATTCCAGACACATTTACTTCTAAGGCTCAGAATAAAATACAAACACAAATTTATTGATGGCTGGGTAGCACTCTAACCCATTTGAAGGAATGCAGAGCTCAGCTCATGATGCATAAGCAAGACCTCCAGTAGCCTTTCCCTGGAAATCAAGATTGTGAGGTTTGTAGAACAGACTGTAAGTTGAAGTAACCAATCAACCACACACAGAGATGTTGTAAGAGAGTGAAAGAATGTCTGAACTTTCCTCAGAGTGGCAAATCTTATTAGTATTTATCACAGAAGGTGGAACAAAAAGAGTGTGTTACACACACACGAAGCAGCATGAAAAAGTCTGGAACATGGATTTCTGCCTTCAAGGCACAGTTAACAAAGCCATTTCATAAAATGTGCTGCCACTGAAATAACTAAGTTGCAAAATTTCTGTTTCTTTTTGGTAATTTTAATTTTTGATTCTCTATGCAATACCTTTAATTTGCATATACATGCCCATGGAGTTCAAAATCATCTATCTCCCATTGCTTAACCACGCCGCCATCATAACGATATTCCACAAGCTTCTCTTGAGCCCTAGATAGTTTCCTGATTAATAATTCAAGTCACACAACAGCATCCTTTCCAAAACACTTTCCCTTCACACGTGCCCTTGTCAACAACAGCAAATCAACAATTCATTGAATGGCTATCAGACCCAGATAAATGTTCTAGGTACCTTGAAGAAGATGCTTAAAAACAAACAACAGCAACAACAATCCAAAACAAACAAAAAAATCAAACATTTGGCCCTCGTGGAGTTTATGTCATTGTAGGAGGAGATAAGGAAAAGAGTCACTTTAGCCAAAAATTAAAGGAAGTGATAAAAGACATCACTGGAATAGCTAATGATGGGCACCCCAGGCAATTTTTCGAAGCTGTGGCATGACCACAGCAGCAGGGACGATGATGGCTGGGACAAATGAAGGAGATGGAGAATAGTTGCAGAGAGATAATTAGTAATGTCTACTCAATTGCCATACCCTGTTTTACGTATCTAAATATTTGTTATACATGTCCTCTTTCCTAAATCTGTACAATCGTTCTACATAAACCTTCATCATCTTTTGTTTATTATTACCATTGTGTCTTTGTTCTGAACCCAAGCCTTACTGCAATAAATCTTCCATTGGAAACTTGCTAGAGCCTTTTAAATTTAAAAATTTTAAATCAACATCCATACTTGCTTCTACGGTTCTAGTCTTATTCTCCTAATTGATCTACAAAGATGAAGGTAGAAGACACTTTCAAATAACTATATCTGACTAATAGAAATGTCAGCTCAGAGAAAAACTTCAAGACTGCATGTTATGGCCTCACCCTCTCTCTGCAGCCCTCTTCTGCTGTTGCTCGAGTTGCTCCACCTTTTTCTCAGTATGCTTCAGTCACTTTTTTTTTCAGGGCCTTAGACTTCCTCATCTCTTCTTCCATTCTCAAGCATGAGACATTCTTCTGCATCATTCCCTCTGTTGAATGGCTTCTTTGCACTGTATTCTATTTTCTTTTTCAAAGCACTGTTTAAAAGGCCACCTACTAAAGATATTTTTTCTGATTTCTTCTTCCTCTGTAATCTAAATTAGGTATATCCTATTTCTTTTCAGAACATATTGTGTTTCTGTCACACAACTCACTTAGCAGAATTTGTAATTTTGCATTCAATTTTATTTGTAAGGTAACTGGCCACTAAAATATATGTCTTGAGGACACATCTTGTATATTTTCCTTACCCCTTTTTCTCCTAGCACCTAATATAGTATATACATAAAGTGCTCAATAAAAATTTGTTCAAGAATTACTGAATACTATATCACTAATAACACTTATTTCCTGATTACCTAATATGAGTAACCAATGAGTCACATACATAGATACAGATATAGAAAACAATTGCACAAATCATATATTACAGTGCCAATTGTTAAATTCATAAATTGTAAAATTCTGATTTAGAATCTTAAAAATTACTCTAAATCATAAAATTAATAAGATTCAGGTACTATTTGGCCGGGCGTGGTGGCTCACGCCTGTGATGCCAGTACTTTGGGAGGCCGAGGCAGGTGGATCATGAGGTCAGGAGTTCGAGACCAGCCTGGCCGAGATGGTGAAACCTCATCTCTACTAAAAAATACAAAAAGTATCCAGACTTGGTGGCAGACGCCTGTAATCCCGTCTACTTGGGAGGCTGAGGCAGGAGAATCCCTTGAACCCGAGAGATGGAGTTTGCAGTGAGCCGAGATCGCGTCACTGCACTCTAGCCTGGGCCCTGGGTGACAGAGCAAGACTCCGTCTCAAAAAAAAAAAAAGATTTAGGTACTATTTGAAAGTAGTAAGTCCCACTTCTATACCTTTTCCTCACATTTCTCTCATATCTCTGTCATTCTCTAAAATCACAATTTTTTTTCTTTTCATGGGATTGTAAGGATTTGTATTGATACCAAAAGTAATAGAAAAATTTAAAAACATACCTGTACTGTTTTTAATATTGTTCATGTTTGATTTCATGCTAGTGTATTGTCTTCTTAGTTCTGTTCAAAATTTAAAGTGAGTGAGGTCTCCTGGTTTCTCCCAAGAGACACATGTCACAGAAAACACCAGGAATCTCATGTAAATAATTAAGTTGTCATTAAGATTTATTGGTTTCTTTAGTATCCTACCTATTGCTGACACTGACAACCTGGAGACAGGCTGCTTCTCCTAAAAATAATGACATATTTCTTTGCTTTCAAAACCCTTTTGGCTTATTTGACTGCAAAACTTTCCAAGGCTTACTGAATATTGACAGTCCATACTACTGTATCTTCCTAAAATATACTCTTTACTTAGTCCATCTTGTTTCCTCTAAGAGATCACTATGCTTCCTTTTCCAAAAAATAAATAAAAATATTTACATTTATTAAAACTGAAAGTTTATTTTTATGTAATTCTGTTCTTCAAGCACTCTATTTATCTTGTCTGAAAAGCCAATAATGGGCACTTTTGTTCCTTGTAGATTGATATATCCTTGACATTAATGGCGTGTCTTTTTTTTTATAGAAAACAAAAGACATTTTAAACCTCCACTTTAAGGTCTTCTTTTCTTGAATTTTCAGCTATACCAACACATTCACTTCTTTTACTCTTTATTTATTGAAGCTTTTATCATTTTTAACATTTTAATCATTAGTCTTTTAACTATAAAATTATTAGCATTATCAATGAAACCAGTTTATTATCACTTTTTATCTTAGCTGCATTAAATGCCACAGCTTAAAATGTTTTAATATATATGCAGCTTCGTAAGTAATATCCAGGTCTGACTTGTATATTTAGGCATCTTTATTAAATTGAGGTGTAGCCTTTGTCCTCATCATGTTTCAGTGGGTACTGTTTGATGGAAATATACTTACTCTGGGGAAATGGTTGTTCTAAAGAAGTTCCCTGAGAGAAAGCATAATGATAAAAGAGTCATAGAATACGATGTCATTCTACATTACATGCTTCTTTTCACTTGAAATGATTTGTCAATCTTCAGATGTGGACGAATACTGACTTAGCTCCCAACATTCTTCAGGTATTCAAACCCATCTTCTTCATGTTCGGATGCTTTGCCATGGTGGCAGAGTACCTGGCATAGATTCTTCCATGTATGCTTAGCACAGACCTAAAAAAAGAATAAGATTAAGGATGGCTAGGAATCAGAAAACACCATTGTATTGTGAACTAAGTATAGGGAACGGAGGCTTTAATCTATGACAGTCACTGTCATCTCTACTTATCCTAGAATGTGCCTTAAGCTGACTGCAAGGAAAGGAGTGAGATATTAATGTTATCTCCCCCTCCAAAAAATGTTGATAAAAACTTCTTATCTGATTGTCCATCTTGACCACTATAATCTTTAATGCTGTAGTTAGGCAGAATCCAATTAGTCGAAATAGCTATTTGTAAGAAGGCCAAGAATTTAAAGCCAAATATAGCAATTCTCAAGAGATGCTTAATTACTCACAGGTGATGTTTCTAGGCAACCACTTCACCTTCTGATTCCACTTCTTCACCTAAGTGTGGTGCTCAGTTTGCTCTATTGTTACTGAATGTTAAAAGAGACAGAGAAGTGCAGTATACAAAATTTATTTTAAAACAGTCAAAAATAGAGATTTAGAAAAAGAGACTTTAAAATTCAATTCTGAATTGGAAGATATGCAAGCACATTTTAAAAAACGTTTCCCCCATGGTTTAAGAAATTATTTTTAGTGAACAGAAATTTAGGATAAAATTTTAATAAGAATACAAAGATTATTTGCAGGAAAGTGTTATGTTTGAAATCATAAATGCTTTAGAGCTGATGCTCCAGAGAGCAGGATCAAAAGGCTGTGCCACTGGACAGACACAGCAGTTCCCACAGTTGCAGGCCTCTGCTATTTCAATAGAATTGTCAAGGACAACATCTCCTAAAAAATATTACTCAAACTTTCTGAAACAGAATTACTATTCCTACATTGCCTTTAATTTGCAATCATCAGTTCTTGACCTTAGATTTAGAACCTGAAAGTTTTCCTGCTAATAACTTGTTATCTCTAGCTCGAACTATGAATAATTTACCAAGTGCCCATGCCCCTGATTTGAATTTTATAGGCTACCTAATGTTTCAATACAATCTCTGGGCCGTTTCAGCATGCCCTTTCACACACTAGCTTTCTATATTCTCATATCTGTAAAGGAATTAAAATCCATATTGATACTGTTCTTTGAAGTGGCTTAGATGTAACGGGCTTCCCCAATATTTGATACCAAGGGGAAGGTCCATCCTCATGCTCTGCTGGATTGATAACTGCACTTGAATCCACCTCTAAAGCCCTTCCCTTAGGATAGCTAGCTCAGAGAATATAAAAGTCAGTTTGTTGTTGTTGTTGTTCTTGTTGCTGGGTTTTTTTTTTTTTTTTGGAATGAAGTACTTTAAAAATCCAATTTTTTTTTGGAATGAAATACTTTAAAAATCTAATTTATTTTTTATTTTATTTTATTTTATTTTTTGAGACGGAGTCTCACTCTGTCACCCAGGCTGGAGTGCAGTGGCGCGATCTCGGCTCACTGCAAGCTCCGCCTCCTGGGTTCACGCCATTCTCCTGCCTCAGCCTCCCGAGTAGCTGGGACTACAGGCACCCACCGCCATGCCCAGCTAATTTTGTTTTTGCATTTTTAGTAAAGACGGGGTTTCACCGTGTTAGCCAGGATGGTCTCGAGCTCCTGATAAAGGTCAGTTTTATACATGATGGGCATCTATCCTTTGTGCTAATAATATTCATATATTGCCAATATTAGTTCATTCATTCACTCATTAAGCCACTCAACAAAAACTAATTATCTAGAGAGTGCCAACGGCCATCAGCATTCCACTCAGAGTTTATTATCCTACAAAGGGTACATCTGCCTTTATGTATTATATCCTGGAAGAGAATGTGCCTACTCCTTCACTGTTGATCTTTAGATTCTTAGTCTTTAACCACGATGTAACAATATTTTTCTCTGCTAACTAAAGCAACATATTGAATTAATGTAAAGGAGACTCTCTTTGAATTTCCAGCTAACTGACTTGCCAGATTATCTAGTGGTTCTATTTTATTGTAAAATATTCCATGCTATGTCCATCTCACAGTGAAGGCTTACGGCTATTATTTTACTAGATGTATTCTGTATTTGTCCATTCTCACGCAGCTATGAAGAAATACCCAATTTAGCTGGGAAGACCTCAGGAAACTTACAATTATGGCAAAAGGGTAAACAAACACATCCTTCACATCCAGGTCGTGCTTATGCAAAAGGCAGGCTCTCATGGCCTTGGAAAGCTCTGCCCCTGTGGCTTTGCAGGGTACAGCCCCACTCCTGGCTGCTTTCATGGGCTGGCATTGAGTGTCTGTGGCTTTTCCAGGAACATGGTATAAGCTGTCAGTTGATCTACCATTCTAGGGTCTGGAGGACAATGGTCCTCTTCTCACAGCTCTACCAGGCAGTGCTCCAGTGGGGACTCTGTGTGGGGGCTCTGACTCCATATATTTTCCTTCCACACTGCCCTAGCAAAGGTTCTCCATGTGGGCTCAGCCCCTGCAGCAAACTTCTGCCTGGACTTCAGGAGTTTCCATACATCCTTTGAAATCTAGGTGGAGGTTCCCAAACCTCAATTCTTGACTTCTGTGATCCTGTAGGCCCAACACCAGTTGTAAACCATCAAGGCTTGTGACTTGCACACTCTGAAGCAATGGCCTGAGCTGTCCATTGGCCTGTTTTAGCCACAGGTAGAGCTGAAGCAGCTGGGACACAGGGCACCATGTTCCAAAGCTGCATAGAACAGGAGGTGCCTGGCCCAAAATATTATTTTTTCCTTCAAGGCCTCCAGCCCTGTGATGAGAGGTGCTGCCATGAAAGTCTCTGACATGCCCTAGAGACAATTTCCCCATTGTTTTGGTGATTTACATTGTACTCCTTGTTTCTTATGCCAATATCTGCATCTGGCTTGAATTTCACCCCATAAAATGGGGATTTCTTTTCTATCACATTATCAGGCTGCAAATTTTCAAAACTTTCATGCTTTGCCTCCTCTTGAATGTTTTACCACTTAGAAATTTCTTCTGCCAGATACCCTACATCACCTCTCTCAAGTTCAAACTTCCACAGATCTCTAGGGCATGTGCAAAATGCTGCCAGTCTCTTTGCTAAAGCATAACAAGAGTCACCTTTGCTCCGGTTTCCAACAAGTTCCTCATCTTTATCCGAGACCATGTCAACCTGGACTTCATTGTCCACATCACTATCGGCTTTTTGGTCAAAGCCATTCAACAAGTCTCTAGGATGCTCTTAACTTTCCCACCTCTTCCTGTCTTCTGAGCTCTCCAAGTCTCTAGGAAGTTCCAAACCTTCCCACATTTTCCTGTTTTCATCTGAGCCCTACAAACTCTTCCAACCTCTGCCTGTTACCCAGTTCCAAAGTCGCTTCCACGTTTTTGGGTGTCTTTATAGAAGCACCCCACTCTCTGCAGTACCAATTTACTGTATTAGTCCATTCTCAAACTTCTATGGAGAAATACCCAAGACTGGGTAATTTATAAAGAACAGAGGTTTAATTGACTCACAGTTCCACATGGCTGGGAAGGCCTCAGGAAACTTAATCATGGCAGATGGTGAAGCAAACACATTATTCTTCACAAGGTGGCAGGAGAGAGGAGTGCTGAGCAAAGGTGGAAAGCCCCTTAAAAAACCATCAGATCTTGTGAGTGCTCACTCACTATCATGAGAACAGCTTGAGGGTAACCGCCCCCATGATCTGCTCACCTCTGACTGGGTCCCTCTCATAACATCTGGGGATTATGGGAACTACAGTTCAAGATGAGATTTGGGTGGGGACACATTCAAATCATATGATATATCTACACACATCTACAGCTACTCATTGAGATGTATGTTTACTAAAAAATCTGTTTTTATTCATAATCCATTTATATCATTTTCATTTGATATTGAAATTACAGAGTAGGATCAAATTTATTTAAAAATAAGAATAAAAAGCATAAAAGCAAGAGTATCCTCACCTATGGAAGAAATTTATGATTATGATGTCATGATTTAAGATAGGCCCTATAAATAATTTCACAACATCTATAAAAGACTAAAACAAATTATCAACATATTTAAAAAATTATCTTTAGAATTGTTTCTCAAATATTTCTGAATTTAAAACCCACAGTAAAGAAAAAGGTGCTGCTAATTTAAGACAATAAAATCTTTGTCATTTGTGTGTTTCCTGCAAGTCTTATGTTACTGTAATTCAAAGTATAATATTAATTTTTAAATTATTACATTAAACTTTGAAGTTCAATATCAAGAAAAACTATTTCTAAATAATTTTTAGTTCATCTTGACTATAAAAATAACATCCCTGGAAGGTACAATAGGTGGAGGAGTATATTTCAGACAATTTTAAGTAGACTTCTTGATCTGGTTAGAAAAGAAGGAAAAATAATGGTCAAATACATTTGAAAAATCTCACATGGGGCATTCTTCTCTTAGCTTTGCACCATACGTATTGATATTAGGAATAGTTCTAAAATAAAAAAACTGTTTAACTAACTTTGTTTATAACTCCGCATTCTCCATTATCTTTGACCATGGCTCCTGGTTCTACCTAGAAACTAATGTCCCATGAACCAGTGACTGTGAAACATAGTTTTAGAAATGCAGAGCTATGAAATACTTTATATAAATCTATAGATTTTAGTAGGCTGCATGAAACTCATCACTGCAGATTTCCATGCCAGTTGCAGATAAAAATGTGTTACTAAAGTAATAATGTGAGAGTGACCATATGCAATTTAGAATACTCTTCACAAAATGAGAATTTCCAAACTTCCCAGATTTCTCTATTTATGTTCACAAGTATAGTGCACAGGACACATATTTTATTAAGCTTGATTTAAAATATTTGGTCTTATTTTTTATTTCTCAATTTTTGGTTTAAAATATACGGTGAATATACCGTAAGAATAGAGAAAAAAACATATATATATATATATATATATACTTTGAATTCATCCTACAAAGTGTAAATTTGGAAAAATTTTATTGTAAAAAGGCATGAAAATGAGTTAGGTTTTTTCCCTCCAGTGACATAGAATGCCTTAGACAGGATTTAGAATGGAGAGAGTAAAGGTAGATGAGGCTTTAGTGTATAAAGCACTAAGAGAAGTATGTGGTGTAGTGTGTTCAGACAGGGATCAGCCACGTACATCAATCTTTGCACCCTTCTCTGCATGCAAATGTAATTAATAAATGTAATGTGCACCAGAATAAAGGCATGTCTTTCACAACTATAAATATTATATTATCGGTATTCAACAAAGAGAATATAAATATGCCAACTCTTATGTCAGGCAGATCCAGGTTGATGTAAAGTGCTTGCCAGAATATGCATCCACTTGAACATAACTACAGCTGTTGTCACATAATTCATATTCTTAATGCAGGACTTGGCACAGGTAGAAGTTTTTTTGATGGGAGGGCATATCAGAGCTTGCATTCTAG
Source organism: Pongo abelii (assembly GCF_028885655.2). Taxonomy (NCBI): domain Eukaryota; kingdom Metazoa; phylum Chordata; class Mammalia; order Primates; family Hominidae; genus Pongo; species Pongo abelii. The sequence continues at coordinate 87,900,523 of NC_071996.2, forward strand.
GCAATAGTTTTTTGATGGATAGTATAAAATGGAACTACCTTTTGCATTATGGTGAACCATTTAAATGTCCAAGAATGGACAGTTACTATCATCAGTATATAGACCACATTGTAGATGTTTTTTACTTATTCGGCAGCAAGCCCAAATAATATGATTAATCATATTATTACATATATTTTAGGTTAAAGCTAATTTTAAATGGAAAATATACGCTCCCCATCTTATTTTATATTATATTATGGTATAACATTAATATACATTCACCATCTTAAATTCTACCTTAAAAATTGGTAAAAATAAATATGCATGTATTTATATGTATATGTGTGCATACATATGTATATATGTATATATGTGCATACATATGTATCTATGTATATATGTGTGTACATATATACATATATACACGTACGTATACCCACACGCATAATCACATGACTCATGCCTTTTGCCTCACATTTAAGACTAACATTTGGGTAGATATTTTACAAACAATATTCACAATTGCCTCCCATAAACTGTTAACACAGCTAAATTTAAGTTAAAAGTGATCTATATTGTAAAATCATCTATGTATAGGAAGCAACGGAAAGGCAAAGAACCACAGAGGCTCTGAAACAGGAGAGGTGACTTGGATGTAAGGCAGTTTTAGAGGTCTTAGCAGAATGAGTCCATTGATTAAGGTTTAGTTTTGCATCACTGATATTAGTAATGTACTCTACATGTGTACATTTATCCAGTCTTCCTATCAATGATATATTCTCTTCTATGTTTATACACTTTTATTATTCATAGGCTGATATGGTTTGGCTCTGTGTCCTCATCCAAATCTATTCTTGAATTGTAATATCCATAATCCCTACTTATCAAGGACTGGACCTGGCAGGAGGTGATTGGATCATGTGGGTGGTTTCCCCCATGCTGTTATCATGATAGTAAGTGAGTTCTCATGAGATCCGATGGTTTAATAAAGGGCTCTTCCCCCTTCCCTCATTTGTTCTCTCTCATCTGCCACCAGGTAAGGTGTGTGTTTGCTTCTCTCTTGCCTTCCACCACGATATCAAACTTCCTGAGGCCTCCCCAGCTATGCAGAACTATGAGTCAATTAAACCTCTTTCCTTAATAAATTATCTGGCCTCAGGTATGTCCTTACAGCAGTGTGAGAATGAACTAATACAGTAGGCACTTATTGTTTTACTTATTTTCTGTTTCTTCATAACTTCAGTTAAAATTGCCACACCATAGCATCTTCTAGCTTATGCATGTTTTAGTTTCAACTTCTGCTAATGCCTGATTAACTTCGTATTTCTCCATTCTTTTTCCTGAGAATAAAAAACTATTATATTTCTGTTTATGTGTTCACAAAATACAATACCCTAATGATGGTGGCAGTGACCTGTCTGGAGCAGCTGCTGTGGGGAATGCCAGCTCAGCAGGGGGGCACAGCTGGGGTTGTGCACTCCACTGAGCCGGTAGGAGCCAGCAGGAGCTAGGAACACACAGGATCCCTGCCCCCTGCAGAGTTGGCAGCGTGGGGGTCCCGTGCTCCCAGGCGCACCTGCAGCTGCCTAGCTATGGCTCTGGATCCAGGCATCCCTGAATTCTCAGGGGCCCAGGAAGCCCCTGCCCTCATAGCCCCAGAAGTCCCTGCTCCCACTCCCTGGACTCTCCCTGCTCCTGGTGCCTGCTCCGATTTCAGAGCAAAGCTGTGGCCAAGCCTGGGTGCTGTTGTGACCCAGCCAGGTGTGCATGTACTCAGTGCAGTACTCACACACCAGCCACCTGCTGTCTTGGCCACTTCTGGATTTTGGGTGCCAATGAGCATGAGGGGGACCCCAGGGGGCCATGAGGGCAGCTTGGCATGGGCCTGCAGCACCTCTCAACACAAACAGCCTGGGTGCCATGGACAGCATGTTGATGGCAGGGGGAAGACAGGTTCCTGGGTGGAAAGGGCCAGGTCCCCAGTAAAACCTCACATTGAAGCCAGGGATACCCTGAAGACTGGGGGCTGGGCTGCCAGTTCCAGGTGGATTCTTTATCCGAAAGTGAGAACTTACGGTGCTTTTTCCAGGGCCACCCATGGCCACCCATGGACCAATCAGCACACACTTTCTCCCTTCTGCAACCATAAAAATCCCAGACTCAGCCAGACTCAGACAGATGTTGGGTTGACCTGTCTGTGGAAGGTCTTGTAGTGGTTTTGTCCCTGCTGAGAGATGGACACTCGTTGGGACAACCTGTCTGTGGAAAGGAATTATACATTTGGGTCTCCTGAGAGCTGTTCTGTTGCTCAATGAAGCTCTTCTCCATCTTGCTTACCCTCCAGTTGTCCACATACCTCATGCTTCTAGGATGCAAGACAAGAACTTGGGACCTGCCAAATGGCAGGACTGAAACATCTGAAACACAAACAGGGCTAAAACATGCCCCCAGCTCACTGTGTCATGAGTGACAAAAGGGAGAGAAGAGCTGTGGCCATTCTGGGAGCCTAGACCTCAGGATTCTCTGAGCTAAGGCAGTGACATGCTGTAACACCCCCTTTAGGGCTCTGTGGTTCCTGGCATCACTGAGCTTTTGGCCACTATCGTGTTTCCCTAGTCCAGCTGCTGGTGCCTGCAGCAAAAGCCACTCGTTGTAAGTCTGATTCAGCTGCAGCATCACACGGAGCCAGCACCTGTGCCAGTGCATGGCGCTATCCACCCCACTGGAGCTGGCACACCTACCTGTGCACAGTGGCTGGACTCCACTATTACTTACTCACAAGCCCCTTGCAGCTCTGCACCTGGATCACTTTTGGTAGGCATGGGATCCCAGCCGGTAGCACTGCCCGAACGCAGCCTGCCAGGCCAAGTGGGTAAAACAAGACCAGCAGATGCAGGCAAAACTCAGGAGGAGGCACTGCCAGCCACAGAGGTTTCTAGCAGGTGAAGCAACACTGTCAGGATCCCGTGACACTAATACAGCTTGGGTCACCTGCATTCCCAATGTTCAGTCATCTTTGATTGTGAAATGGGGTCATGTGGCCTGTACACAATTACTCTAGATGAGGATCAACGATTGCACTGGTATCTTTAAGAAATCTTCATGATGTGTCAGGCTCCATAATTAGCAGGTGAACTAGAAAATATAATTATTTTCTGCTATAATTATATTCTGAGTTAAGATGTCTATACAGTATTTACTATCTAAAATGTGATGACTCTGTGTAACTACATATTAGATACTACCTCCATGAAATACACATTTCAGTCAAACATTTAAGTCCGTGTAGCACAGACAAAAGAATTTAAGTCTCTGTACATATTTTCTTCTGAGATATTATTTTGTTATTACTACTATATATTTAAAATTCTTTATAGTAAATATGTTCTAGATGGAACAGAATTTTTATAAAGTCTGTGTAGATTAAAGGAATTATAGATAAGTGGTACCTGTATATCCATCAACTTTATTTGTTTAAAGAAAGTATATCAATTATATTTGTAAGCTCTTTTGAGCTTTCCCTGATTTCATTTCCCCTCTCTTACCTATAGAGCGATCAATATTCTGAGTTTTTTATGTGTAACAAGTATTTTTTCTTGCTTATCTTCACAGTTTTATCACATATTTAATGTACAAATACAATACAATGTATTTTAGGTTTTTGTTCTTTGTAAAATTGTAACCATATTACACAAATAATTTCAAGCTTGGCTTTTTGCACTTAGCATTAGGTGTCTGAAATATATTTATGTTGTTAAATGTAGTTGTAGTTAAATTTCTACTGCTGGTATTCCATGGAACAAATGTACCAAAAAATTTGTTCATCTATTCTGATGTTGATAGACATTTTAGTAAATTTCTGTACTTTGCTATCACAAAAAGTGCTGCTATAAATAATTTTGTATATATCTTTTCATGGATTTTTGCAAGTTTTTCTCTAGGGCGTATATCTATATATATATATATATAACCTGAACTTAAGACTTTCACTAGGAGTGGAATTGCTGTCTTAAGATATGAACATTGTGAACTTTACTATATAATGTGAATTTCTTTCCCAAAATGCTATGCTAATTTTTAGTCATGCTATAGCCATAAGGCTTCCCATTTTCTACTTTATTGTAAACACTTGATCCTGTTGGGTTTTTATTTATGTATGTATTTATTTTTATGTATGCATGTATGTATGTATTTATTTATATTATGTATGTATGTATTTATACTATGTATTTAGTCACCACTAAAATTGGTAAAAATAGTATTTTGTTTATTTTGTTTATGTTATTGTTGCATTTATCTGATTACCAGTGTGACTGATAACCTTTATTTTTAGTGTTTTTTGCTGTTAGGTTTTTCTCAGAACTTGTGTTTATTTTTCCAATTTATTTGCCTTTGTTAATATTTGTTTAAAATATTTTCTAACATTTACTTGTACCAATCTATTCTCAGCTCTATACCTAATTGCTCCTTACCATCTGTGGTTTGTCCTTTCGTGTTTTATGTAATACTTTAATAAACATAATTTGTTAATTTTAGTGAATTAACATGCATCAGCCTTTTTTGTGATTTGCTCTCTCTGTTTCTTGCTTGACACTTGCTTTTTGAGATATCCTCTTACACCTGTCAGAATGGCTGCTATTAGAGTCAGAAAACCACAGACACTGGTGTGGACAGGGAAAAAAGGAAACACTTAGACACTGTTGGTGGGTGTGTAAATTAATTCCTTGAGGAACTACAATTTTAAAATATCTCAAAGCTAAAGGGAAATTTCTTATTTCCAATTTTTTTTCTTTTGCTTTTTTGGTAAGAAAATGCATCTTCAGTTGGACATTTAGCCTTGTAATACGAGTACAGTTTACGTTCTGAGCTTTTTAACTACAGAGAAGAATTATTTATAATCAGGAGTTATTAAAATTTGATACTTAAACCTCTGACTAGCTTTAAAATATCTAATATTTTATTTATTAATTAAATCATTCATTACTCTTTGTCAGTTTTTTAATAAATATTTATTAGTATCTACTGCGTGCACAAGTTGTGTATTTACCAGGGAATCAATAGTAAAACAGATAGATATGTGTCTTTTCTTGTGTAGTTTATATTTCATCAAAAAGGTAGAATTTGAACAAGATTTTATTATGAGAATTGTGAAGGAAAAAATACATGGTATTAGTATATAATTTTTATTTTATTTACAAATTATAAATATGGTCAATCCTTTCTTTTCCCTTATGACTAGGATAATGTTTTGTACATAGTAGTATTTATGTAATTATTTACTTAGACTAGGTTGGACTTACATCTCCCCATTTTATTTTTCTGCAGTAAGGGGTTTGAATATATTTATGGACATTTGATTGAAGACATATATGAGAATTTTATTTTTCTAAATGTTTGTTTTTAGTAATTTTTAAGTGATTATCTTAAGGATACATCTTAATGGTTATTTTTACCTGTATTATCAAAGGCAAATTTTGTAAATGTGGATGAAACCTTACTATAAAGTATTATGGTAGATCTACTAAGCTTTAATAGTTTTTCATAAAAACATTTATAAAATTAAAATAATTTGGAAGTTCTACTAACCTGCTAATATTTCACCAACCTTCATTTTGCCCCTCTCCTTATTATATTTTAATATTCTATTTCAATCTCATTTGAGAGAAGATAGGCTAAAATGATAGATGAATAGGTTGAGAAATATAAGTGTTGGGCCGGGCGCGGTGGCTCACGCCTGTAATACCAGCACTTAGGAAGGCTGAGGCGGTTGGATCACGAGGTCAGGAGTTTAAGACCAGCCTGGCCAAGATGGTGAAACCCCGTTTCTACTAAAAATACAAAAATTAGCTGGGTGCAGTGGCAGGCACCTGTAATCCCAGCTACTCCGGAGGCTGAGCCAGGAGAATTGCTTGAACCCAGGCGACAGAGGTTGCTGTGAGCCAAGCATACCACTATACTCCAGCCTGGGCGACAGACTGAGACTCCATCTCAAAAAAAAAAAAAAAGAAATGTGTTTACTGCTCATCATCGTCATCATCTTCATCGTCTTTATCATCATCCTATGTCATCTAGTTTGTATTCAGACATTACCTATTTTGTTTTTCATCTTAAATGTCATCATGGCAGGGACAGTAAAGACTATTGATTGTACAACACATACTAGCTCATATTTATTGATGGATTACTCTGTTCTAAGAGAACAATTCTAGTAACTTTCTTTATATTTATTTTATAATTTTATCTTCTGAGCATTAGTATGTCTATGAAGGAACTGAGTTACTAAGACATTACGTAAACTCTCAAGGACACACAAGTAATGAGAAGTGAAACTAGGATGCAAAACTGGGCAGTATTACCAGGAAGCAATTTTATCCACGTTCCTCTAGCCCATTGATTATTGGAGACATAGATACATTTAGACAGAAAAACGTTTTAATGTTAGTTTATTTGTGGTCATGTCATACTATAGGCCTATTCTTGGGGAAGAAAATAATCATCTCAATGATGAGATTGCATTTAATAGCAGATTATAAATTATTTCTCAATTAAGAAGATAAAATAAATCTAATGAGCACTGCATAACTACTCACTGTGTGCCTCATAAATTATTGCCTATTGATTTCCTGAAAAATGTAAAAGCTCACAATCCACTGTCTAATTCTTTACTACAGAAAAGGGATTCATAAAGGTAGGGAAGGCAATGGGTTCACACATATCTAAAATAGAAGACAAAAGTTGTTGCAGAACTAAAGCTGAATAAATAAGGACCCTTAGGTAGCCGTTTCCCCCCATCCTCTAGTTTACCACCACCACCAATAACCACAAAAAGAACTCATCAGTGACATTAGTAGCTTAAATGTTGAAGTAATTCCTGTCCTTTGAGGTTATATCAGTGGTAGAAAATTCAAGAATATCTTTTCAAACCTGTCAGTTAAAAGATAATTTTTCCTTCTGTGATGCCATGTCACTATTGTAACTATTTTTTTAATTGAAAATTATTATATCCTGCCTTGTCCTTTAGTTATTTAGGCACATAGCTGCCTATCCTAATAGACTTTAAAATGGCTGATATCTGAATGTATCTTGTGAATTTTGGGACCTAAAATTATACACAGAATCCTTAGAAATCCTTAATGAAATGCACTAAATATCATTAAACATTGGGATAGTATACTACAGCTATGTATTACACAAAGATATAATTTCCTTGGAAACTAGGCCAGAAAGGAAGTCTTTACAGGGCTTTATCATGAAGCCAGCCATTTAAAAATTTCCCTTATAGCAACTACAAAATAGATAACTAAACAGCATGACTTTAAAACGTGAAAAAAACAATCTTAGCAAGATTTCCAGAAAATATATGTAATATATACTTCAGAAATGGTAATACATAAGTATGTTGTTTGTTTGTTTGTTTTATTTTTTTGGCCCTAGGTTTTTAATACTAAATGGAAAAGATTAAAACAAATGAAAATAGGCACTCTGTTTTTCTTCACTCATTTTTGTTACTGTTGTTTGGTTGATTGATTAAACCATTTTTAACTTCAGCAAATAACACATTCCATACGTTTTTGTATTTTAAAATTACTGTGAAATTCTTCCAAAGGACTGATGGTAATATGGCTGAGAAAACGGTTTATGTGTATATTTTTAAGTAGGCATTTTTACTTGTTTATGTTTTCATGAAAAATAAAAGATATAAATGTATGGCAAATTTTAATTTTAGAAATAGTTGTACAAACTATACAAGTATGAGAACATTCACAATGAAATGTAGTATGTATCTTTTTTTTTCTATTGTACTACATAAAGAATCAAAAGTCTGGTTCTACCACTTATTAGCTATATTACCCTGTCCCTCAATCTCTTAATTTATACAACGAAGAAAATAAGAAGATAAAAATTTCTTTACATTCTTATACAAACTTAAATGAAAGTGTATCTGACTTTGATGATTAATTTAGGAACAAAATGCACATATAATTATTTAACTTTCATGTTTTCACCGCATTAAACATATATAGTGTCCAGGCACCTAACAGGCTAAATTCTACAGTAGCAATACCATCGCTAATATTTTTGTAAACTCTACATGTATTTAAGTATATCATCTTGCATAAATATTTCACTTTTATTTTCTCAGGGTTTGTTATACTTAAAATTATTTTATAAATACTGTATTTATGAACCCTATATCACAATGGCTTGCCAATGGTTTGCTGTTACAACTAAGGTACTACTTATTATTCTCCTTTGAAGAATACCTGTTCATCATCTGCAAAAATCTACTTTAAAACTTGTATTCAAACTGTGAGTTCAGGCATCTTATCCATTTAGTAGTCATGCTATTATTGAGTCATCCAGAAAGAATGGGAAATAAATAAGATACAAATAATTTTCTGCTTGCCAGTTTACTATAGCTATGTATTACAGTACATATATTTATATGTATATCATAATAGTATGAAAAGATATATAATAAGCTCTACTTAGTCTCTTTACAAAGCTATAAGGTGTGTTAGTCTGCCTGGGTGTCATAACATATTACCACACACTGAGAAGCTTACACAACAGATATTTATTTGCTCACGGTCCTGGAATCAAGAAGTCCATGAGCAAAGTGCAGCAAATTTGGTTTCTGATATAGTTGGCTGTGTCCCCACACAAATCTCATCTTGAATTGTAGCTCCCATAATTCCCACATGTTGCAGGAGGGACCCAGCGGAAGGTAATTGAATCATGTTGGTGGATCTTTCCCGTGTTCTTCTCCTGGTAGTGAAAAAGTCTCACAAGATCTGATGGTTTTATAAATGGGAGTTCTCTTGCACAAGCTTTCTTTCCTGCTTCCATGTAAGACACGACTTTGCTCCTCATTCACCTTCTGCCATAATTGTGAGGCCTCCCCAGCCATATGGAACTGTGAGTCAATTAAACCTCTTTTCTTTATAGATTGCCTAATTCGAGTATGCCTTTGTTCGCCACATAAGAACAGACTGATACAATATCCGTTGATCTCGGGTAATAACTGGTTAAGGCAATTGTACTTTTGCTTTTGTATACTAACTTGGTGGATCAAAAAGACACAATTCGCTGGATCTCAGAAAGAGTCAGTAAACATGATAATATTTGATTATTTGTCATTTAGAAAGTCATTAGATGATTCCAATGCATCGAAATGTTACAACCTTGGCATTTTGGCTTAATAGTTCCTATACAAAAAATTTGTAGCTTTTTGAAGAAAATGAATCCTGGCAGCTGACTATAATAAATTTAGCTTCTAAAGGATTAAATGTAATGGTTACATTCTTGATGTATAAACTGTTTGTATAATTTCTTTTTCTTTTACTTTACTTTTTTTTTAATTGTTTATAACCGGGCAAACCTAATGCGTTATTGTGAATTGTATTATCAGAGGATGATTTGGGCCATCCGGTTTTGTAGCAGATGGTAAATATTTAATAAGGGAATGCCCCACACAGTCTCTAGTTATTAAATATAAGCCATTACATGTTTTCAATATCCTTCATGCTTATTCTCAGTGTTAGTGTCTAGGTAGTGTGCTGTGACACAGACAAAAAAATTCTAATACTGTTATTTTTATGTAAAAGTCAGGAAGATGTATTCCAGGGTAAGAAAATTTCATTAGCTAAACAAGATATTAAATTCATAGTGACTTGATTTAGAAATTGGATTTTTTTTTCGCATGTTAAAAACCTGTTCAAATCTGATCCACTATTTAAAATGAATATGGCTGAGTTCCAGATTATTTTTTTCTTTACTGTCAGCTTATCTGGAACATCCTGACAATGGAGTGACCCAATTTACGAAAGCTCTATCAGTCTGAATAATAACTTAAATTATGATAAAACTTTTCTTAAGAAAAAAGTATATTTTAGCATTTAAATCTTCAGTACAATTAAGGGACACAATGGTTTATCTTGCTTTTAAGTTTTATTCTAATAATGAATTAACAAATGCTGATTAAACAAAACTTGGCCATGCTCCATCACTGGAAATAAGATTTTCCCATGAACAAATATCCATGAAGGGGGCTGACTTCTGTCTACTGTCAAAAGATTTAGCATATATATATATATATATATATATATATATATATATATATATACACACACACACATTTATATATACACATTTATATATATAGCATATATATATATATACATACATTTAATTTGGATGCTTTTATACTGCAATCAATACTATTAAAATGTTCTTAACTACCAGAAGCACTACAAGCAATAAACAATGTTTAATAAAAACGATAAGGTGACAAATTGGCTATTTTATAGTATATTGGGCAGAATATTAGAGGATATATGAAGATATCAAGTTAGGACTTGGCCTTACTGAAGACTAGCCTTAGCGTCTCGGTTAATCATTGTATGTGAGTGAATGTTTCCTTAGGTGGAAAATCATGGAGAAGACAAGATGAAATTTTATAATTCCTTTTATTTATTTTATAAGTATTTTTAAACTGATTGTTTCTATCAGGAAGAAGTTATGTGTTTCTAGTACAAATTTATTTAATAAAATGCTATAAAATTGCTTCATTGTGGCCAAAATTAAGGATTTTTTGTTTTTGTTTTTGCTTGAGGAATAATGTGTTTCATGTTAATATCACTCGCAATATTTCTAACCTCAAAAAATGTGTATCTCTAACTTATTAAAAAATAAGTTTTATTCAAAGTTGCATTCCTGATGTTTAACTGTGGTGCTATGGAAACTGTGGAGTTTTTAAGCACAGCACCTGCAGATTCTCACTTTCATGAATAAAACCTAAAGGAAACTGTGTTCATTCTCGCTTAAAGTGGCACTTCTGGGAGTATATACATCACTCTAATTTCACTCCTTAACCTAATAAATAGTACTCAAGAAAATATATATCCAGTGAAAGTGTTTACTTTTCATATAATTACAGATTATTCTAAGTAATTTTATTTATTAATAATATAGAGGTAATATTTTATGACTTTCATTAGTATTTCAGAAGTTACCACTTCACATGAATTAAACTCCTCTTTGACAATAAGGCACACTCATTCTAAAGTCTGAGAATGACGGGTTGTTTGACATATCACAAATTGATCATTCAAACAAACTTTTTGGGTCTTGGGCTCTTGATAGTTATAACTTTGATTTATTATGTACTCATAATTTATTTGCTATGAGAAACAAATTAAGTTGGAATCAAAATGTTGTACGAAACGATGGAGATTCTATGTGAATAATACTGTGGAATAAGCAATTCTGAGATGTTTACTTAATTACTTTTGCATATCTGTTCATTAAAAAATAAATCTCTTTACATGGTGTTCTTAAATTTTTCACATACCACAACAGGTGAATTCACAATTTTGTTCCTTTGTTTTCTTTGTATGATATGTGGAATATGACTCTAAAGTAATATGTGCGTAATAGATAAAATATAATCTGTAGACAACATGCCTTGAAAAATTTAGCAAGTTCGGCATCAACTCCCAAATCTTAATCATATCAATTAATTGCACTTTAAAACTTTCTTTTATTGAGTTTTATTTAAAATACAATAAATCACGTGGAAATTTCAACACAGTATAATCTGACGTAGATACCTTGCAAATTAAAGGAACATAAAACTGGCTTAAAACTTATGATATTTCTCTTTGTCACTGTGATTGACTATGACTTGGGGACAGTCTGTGGCAAAAGCAATAGAAACATCTCCAAGTGTCTGGTATTTAAATTTGTCCTTGAGATCAACCGTTATTTTTTGTAAACAAAAAACAAAATAGAAAATCTGGTCAGTCATGTAAGTAGTTAGTTGTTTTTAATTCTGTGAAGAAAGATGGTAGTTTGATAGGAGTAGCGTTAAATCTGTAAATTGCTTTGGGTAGTATGGTCATTTTAATGGTACTAATTTTTCCAATCCATGAACACGGAATGTTTTTCCATTTATTTGTGTCTCTGATTTCTTGTAGCAGAGTTTTGTAGTTCTCCTTGTAGAGGTATTTTACCTCCTTGGTTAGTTGTATTCCTACGTATTTTATTTTCTTTGTGGCTATTGTAAATGGGATTGTGTTCTTCATTTGACTCTCAGCCTGACCATTATTGGCATATAGAAATATTACAGATTTCTGTATATGATTTTGTACCTGAAACCTTCCTAAAATGGTTTATCAGTTCTGTTAGCACTTTGGCAGTCTTTGGGGCTTTCTAGGTATAGAATCATATCATCAGTTAAGAGAGATATTTTGACTTCTTTTTTTCCTCTTTGGATGCTTTTTTTTTTTTTTTATTTTTTTTATTTTTTTATTTTTTCAAATCATTACTAAACATTTTTACTAATTAAATGGTTTTGGAGTACATTCTTTAAAAAAAAACAATTAACTATGTTTTCTTCAACAGTGCACACAAAATGCCAACCTTGTATGACATTGCAAAGAAAGATTTTACCATGATAAGCAGATTAAGCAAACAAACAAACTTTTCCTTGAATTCTTTGGGAACAAAGTACAACCTGGTCCAAATCATCCTAACCTAGAATGCACCATCAGCTAGACAGTCAGTTGTTCCTGGATTTACCAGATTTGGGGCAGACTTTTCATGCTTCTCTAAAGAGGGATTCTTAACTGACACCATGCCTTGTTTTTGCCCTTTTCCTAGTAAAGGAAATGATTTGATTTGGTATCATATCATCTTTCTTGCTTTTTTTTTTTTTTTATTATTATTATTATTATTATTATTATACTTTAGGCTCTATGGTACATGTGCGCAACGTGCAGGTAAGTTACATATGTATACATGTGCCATGCTGGTGCGCTGCACCCACCAACTCGTCATCTAGCATTAGGTATATCTCCCAATGCTATCCCTCCCCCCTCCCCCCACCCCACAACAGTCCCCGAAGTGTGATGTTCCCCTTCCTGTGTCCATGTGTTCTCATTGTTCAATTCTCACCTATGAGTGAGAATATGCGGTGTTTGGTTTTTTGTTCTTGCGATAGTTTACTGAGAATGATGATTTCCAATTTCATCCATGTCCCTACAAAGGACGTGAACTCATCATTTTTTATGGCTGCATAGTATTCCATGGTGTATATGTGCCACATTTTCTTAATCCAGTCTATCATTGTTGGACATTTGGGTTGGTTCCAAGTCTTTGCTATTGTGAATAATGCCGCAATAAACATACGTGTGCATGTGTCTTTATAGCAGCATGATTTATAGTCCTTTGGGTATATACCCAGTAATGGGATGGCTGGGTCAAATGGAATTTCTAGTTCTAGATCCCTGAGGAATCGCCACACTGACTTCCACAAGGGTTGAACTAGTTTACAGTCCCACCAACAGTGTAAAAGTGTTCCTATTTCTCCACATCCTCTCCAGCACCTGTTGTTTCCTGACTTTTTAATGATTGCCATTCTAACTGGTGTGAGATGGTATCTCATTGTGGTTTTGATTTGCATTTCTCTGATGGCCAGTGATGGTGAGCATTTTTTCATGTGTTTTTTGGCTGCATAAATGTCTTCTTTTGAGAAGTGTCTGTTCATGTCCTTTGCCCACTTTTTGATGGGGTTGTTTGTTTTTTTCTTGTAAATTTGTTGGAGTTCATTGTAGATTCTGGATATTAGCCCTTTGTCAGATGAGTAGGTTGCGAAAATTTTCTCCCATTTTGTAGGTTGCCTGTTCACTCTGATGGTAGTTTCTTTTGCTGTGCAGAAGCTCTTTAGTTTAATTAGATCCCATTTGTCAATTTTGGCTTTTGTTGCCATTGCTTTTGGAGTTTTAGACATGAAGTCCTTGCCCATGCCTATGTCCTGAATGGTATTGCCTAGGTTTTCTTCTAGGGTTTTTATGGTTTTAGGTCTAACATTTAAGTCTTTAATCCATCTTGAATTAATTTTTGTATAAGGTGTAAGGAAGGGATCCAGTTTCAGCTTTCTACATATGGCTAGCCAGTTTTCCCAGCACCATTTATTAAATAGGGAATCCTTTCCCCATTTCTTGTTTTTGTCAGGTTTGTCAAAGATCAGATAGTTGTAGATATGTGGCGTTATTTCTGAGGGCTCTGTTCTGTTCCATTGATCTATATCTCTGTTTTGGTACCAGTACCATGCTGTTTTGGTTACTGTAGCCTTGTAGTATAGTTTGAAGTCAGGTAGCGTGATGCCTCCAGCTTTGTTCTTTTGGCTTAGGATTGACTTGGCGATGTGGGCTCTTTTTTGGTTCCATATGAACTTTACAGTAGTTTTTTCCAATTCTGTGAAGAAAGTCATTGGTAACTTGATGGGGATGGCATTGAATCTGTAAATTACCTTGGGAAGGATGGCCATTTTCATGATATTGATTCTTCCTACCCATGAGCATGGAATGTTCTTCCATTTGTTTGTATCCTCTTTTATTTCCTTGAGCAGTGGTTTGTAGTTCTCCTTGAAGAGGTCCTTCACATCCCTTGTAAGTTGGATTCCTAGGTATTTTATTCTCTTTGAAGCAATTGTGAATGGGAGTTCACTCATGATTTGGCTCTCTGTTTGTCTGTTATTGGCGTATAAGAATGCTTGTGATTTTTGTACATTGATTTTGTATCCTGAGACTTTGCTGAAGTTGCTTATCAGCTCAAGGAGATTTTGGGCTGAGACAATGGGGTTTTCTAGATATACTATCATGTCATCTGCAAACAGGGACAATTTGACTTCCTCTTTTCCTAATTGAATACCCTTGATTTCCTTCTCTTGCCTAATTGCCCTGGCCAGAACTTCCAACACTATGTTGAATAGAAGTGGTGAGAGAGGGCATCCCTGTCTTGTGCCAGTTTTCAAAGGGAATGCTTCCAGTTTTTGCCCATTCAGTATGATATTGGCTGTGGGTTTGTCATAAATAGCTCTTATTATTTTGAGATACGTCCCATCAATACCTAATTTATTGAGAGTTTTTAGCATGAAGGGTTGTTGAATTTTGTCAAAGGCCTTTTCTGCATCTATTGAGATAATCATGTGGTTTTTGACTTTGGTTCTGTTTATATGCTGGATTACATTTATTGATTTGCGTATATTGAACCAGCCTTGCATCCCAGGGATGAAGCCCACTTGATCATGGTGGATAAGCTTTTTGATGTGCTGCTGGATTCTGTTTGCCAGTATTTTATTGAGGATTTTTGCATCAATGTTCATCAAGGATATTGGTCTAAAATTCTCTTTTTTTGTTGTGTCTCTGCCAGGCTTTGGTATCAGGATGATGCTGGCCTCATAAAATGAGTTAGGGAGGATTCCCTCTTTTTCTATTGATTGGAATAGTTTCAGAAGGAATGGTACCAGCTCCTCCTTGTACCTCTGGTAGAATTCGGCTGTGAACCCATCTGGTCCTGGACTTTTTTTGGTTGGTAAGCTATTGATTATTGCCACAATTTCAGATCCTGTTATTGGTCTATTCAGAGATTCAACTTCTTCCTGGTTTAGTCTTGGGAGGGTGTATGTGTTGAGGAATTTATCCATTTCTTCTAGATTTTCTAGTTTATTTGCATAGAGGTGTTTGTAATATTCTCTGATGGTAGTTTGTATTTCTGTGGGATCAGTGGTGATATCCCCTTTATCATTTTTTATTGCATCTATTTGATTCTTCTCTCTTTTTTTCTTTATTAATCTTGCTAGTGGTCTATCAATTTTGTTGATCCTCTCAAAAAACCAGCTCCTGGATTCATTTATTTTTTGAAGGGTTTTTTGTGTCTCTATTTCCTTCAGTTCTGCTCTGATTTTAGTTATTTCTTGCCTTCTGCTAGCTTTTGAATGTGTTTGCTCTTGCTTTTCTAGTTCTTTTAATTGTGATGTTAGGGTGTCAATTTTGGATCTTTCCTGCTTTCTCTTGTGGGCATTTAGTGCTATAAATTTCCCTCTACACACTGCTTTGAATGCATCCCAGAGATTCTGGTATGTTGTGTCTTGGTTCTCGTTGGTTTCAAAGAACATCTTTATTTCTGCCTTCATTTCGTTATGTACCCAGTAGTCATTCAGGAGCAGGTTGTTCAGTTTCCACGTAGTTGAGCGGTTTTGAGTGAGATTCTTAATCCTGAGTTCTAGCTTGATTGCACTGTGATCTGAGAGATAGTTTGTTATAATTTCTGTTCTTTTACATTTATTGAGGAGAGCTTTACTTCCAAGTATATGGTCAATTTTGGAATAGGTGTGGTGTGGTGCTGAAAAAAATGTATATTCTGTTGATTTGGGGTGGAGAGTTCTGTAGATGTCTATTAGGTCTGCTTGGTGCAGAGCTGAGTTCAATTCCTGGGTATCCTTTTTGATTTTCTGTCTCGTTGATCTGTCTAATGTTGACAGTGGGGTGTTAAAGTCTCCCATTATTAATGTTTGGGAGTCTAAGTCTCTTTGTAGGTCACTCAGGACTTGCTTTATGAATCTGGGTGCTCCTGTATTGGGTGCATATATATTTAGGATAGTTAGCTCTTCTTGTTGAATTAATCCCTTTACCATTATGTAATGGCCTTCTTTGTCTCTTTTGATCTTTGTTGGTTTAAAGTCTGTTTTATCAGAGACTAGGATTGCAACCCCTGCCTTTTTTTGTTTTCCATTTGCTTGGTAGATCTTCCTCCATCCTTTTATTTTGAGCCTATGTGTGTCTCTGCACGTGAGATGGGTTTCCTGAATACAGCACACTGATGGGTCTTGAGTCTTTATCCAATTTGCCAGTCTGTGTCTTTTAATTGGAGCATTTAGTCCATTTACATTTAAAGTTAATATTGTTATGTGTGAATCTGATCCTGTCATTATGACGTTAGCTGGTTATTTTGCTCGTTAGTTGATGCAGTCCCTTCCTAGTCTCGCTGGTCTTTACAATTCGGTATGATTTTGCAGTGGCTGGTACCGGTTGTGCCTTTCCATGTTTAGCGCTTCCTTCAGGAGCTCTTTTAGGGCAGGCCTGGTGGTGACAAAATCTCTTAGCATTTGCTTGTCTGTAAAGTATTTTATTTCTCCTTCACTTATGAAGCTTAGTTTGGCAGGATACGAAATTCTGGGTTTATTTTTTCTCTTGACTGATTCCTCTGGTTAGGACTTCTGGGACTATGTTTAATAGGAGTGGTAGACTGGACATCCTAAGTCATACAAGCAGCCATAAAACATATGAAAAATGCTCAACATCATTAATCATCAGACAAATGCAAATCAAATTCACAATGAGTTACCATCTCACAACCAGTCAGAATGGCTATTATTAAAAAGTCAAAAAACAACATGTACTGGAGAGGCTGCATATACACTAGAAATACTAGACAGCCATAAACAAGAATAAAATCATATCCTTTGAAGCAACACAGATGGAGCAAGAGGCCATAATCCTAAGCAAATTATCACAGGAACAGGAAACCAAATGCCACATATTCTCACTTATAAGTAAGAGCTAAGCATTGAAGATACATGGACATATAGAAGCAATAGACACTGTGGAATACTAGACAAGGAGGTAGAAAGCCGGGAATGGGTTGAAAGACTATCTATGGTGTACTGTACTCACTATCTGGGTGGAATATACCCATGTAACAAACCTGCACATGCATCCCACTGAATCTAAAATAAAAGTTCAAATTTAAAAAATAAACAAATAGAAATATATGCCAATCATTTTAAGACTATGATTTCTTACAGCTATTGTAAAAAATAAAATTCCAGTGGAATTATTTCCATCATCATAAAAATTGTGAATATATTGCAGTTAGAGTATAAAGTGACAGTAAACATTGTAAAAACAAAATGAAAATAGGTAGTTAATTAGGTATGTAGCTTCCCATAGCTCATTGTTCTATATTAATTTTCATTGTATCCTGGAGGAAGACCTCATCAATTTTTAATGTTATTTGAGACATCCTATTTTTGTGTCTCTCTCTGACTTTTATATATTTAAATTAGTTTTTTTTAAAGCTTCAGATATTTAATTTAAAATATTGTCTTTATACAAATTACACTTATAATAAGAAAAGTTGTTTAATTTTACAATCTGTTAAAATATTAAACATTTTGAATTTATGCAAAAATTGGTGACCTGATTTCAGTGTGTTGTTTATTAGAACCAAATAGATTTAACCTCTCCTAAAGCATAATATAAAACTTTTGATATCTTATATGCTCAAAATAAGCACAATAGTTATTTTTTTAAGATCTAAAAATACAGAACGAACAAGACAACTGGCCAGAATATCTTGTAAAGTAGCAGTAAGTTTCAGCTTGTTAAAACTCTAATTACAACTTTTTGAGGCAGCGGAAGGTCTTATTTCATTCAGTACATTCAAAGATGAGTGCTGGATATGCCAAAAAAGAAGACTTATTGTAGGAAGTATAAGCAACATGTGGGAAACATAATTTTTAAATTTGGAAATAATATAGAAAAGTGATATTCACCTATTCATACATATCTTGCTAATTGTGCTGAGAAAAATAGTAAAGGAAATAACACAATACTGAAAAAAAGAAACATGCAAACTGAAGTTATTATCTCTTAATCTCTGGTTGGCTTAACTTTGGAATGTTAAATGGTGGTTGGCATCTAAGAGAGTGTTAGAAAAATGAAAAAAAAATCAGTGTAAGATATTTCTAACAAATATATATTGGAAGTAGAGCAGAAAATTCATTTTTTCTTCAGAAATTTAGTCTTCATTTACATGCATGAGTTTCACCATGGGACACATAACATATTATACAGAATAATAAGGAACTATAAATCGTATAGAAAGGAGTTGAATTAAAGACTACTAAATATTAGTATCTTGAATTATAAATAAAGGGAGGAGAAAAAATAAGAAATTAAAAACTAAAATAGTTCTGAGAAAAAAAATCATTTTGCAAAAATCCCGCTAATTGCAAAGGAAAATAATTAGAAATTGGTTAGGACTAGAAAGAAGATGTAGAGGAAAAAAAAGAGCTTTAAAATGTTGTTTAATAGTGAGCCTCCCAAGTTTAAAGAGAGAGGTGACACAGTACTCATGGAGTAGACCACTGATTTTAGAAGAGAATAATCAAATATGTTTTGCATAGAATTGTATTGACAAGCTAGGAAATAAGTAATGACATGAAGATCTAGCATTAGAAGATTTAATGCTAGATCTTCATGACATTACTTATTTTCTAGCTTGATAGTGGTATTACATGGTAGTGGTATCACGCTGTTGTTTTAATTTTCTCTGATGATATATGATATGGAACACTTTTCCGTATGCTTATTTTCCCTCTGTGTATCTTCCTTTGTGAGGTATCTGTTAAGATCTTTGGTCCATTTACTTATTTGGAGTGTTTGTTATCTTATTGTTGAGTTTTAAGAGCTTTTGTATATTCTAACAACAGTCTTTAAACAGATGTGTCTTTTGTAAATATTTTCTCTCAGCCTATGGCTTTTCTTCTCATTTTCTTAACATTGTCTTATGTATTTATTAAATTTGTACCTAGATATTTCATTTTTGGGAGGTGTTAATGCAAATGATACTTTTTTATTTCAAATTACAATATTCTTTGGCAGTATATATGGAAATGATTGACTTTTATATATTAACTTTGTATATTGCAACCTTGTTATAACTGCTTATTAAACCAAGGACTTTTTTGACTCTTGAATTTTCTATACAGACAATTATAACCTCTACAAACAAAGACAATTTTTCTTTCTTTCTTTCCAATATGTATGCCCTTTATTTACTCTTCCTGTCTTATTGCATTAACTAGGAATTCCATTATGATGAAAAGGAATGGGGAGGGGGACATCCTAGTCTTGTTCCTAATCTTAGTAGGAAAAGTTCAAGTTTATCACCATTAAGTATGATATTAACTGTAGGTTTGTTGTTGATATTCTTTATCAAGCTGAGGAGGCTATCTTCTATTTTTAGTTTTCTGAGAGGATTTTTTAATCATTAATTAATGTTGGATTTTGTGAAATGCTTTTTCTGTATCTACTGATATTGATTTTCACTGTAATGTATCTGTTTGATATTTTTCCTTTTGTATTTTTCTTGCTTGAGATTTGCTGATCTTAAATTTGTGAGTTTATATTTTTACCATCTGTGAAAACTCTTAGCTATTATTTTCCAAATATTTTTTTCTGCTCCGTTCTCTCTAACTTCTCCTGGAACTCCAATTGTACATATGTTATAAGTAATATTTTATTGGTTATTTAAGTATATAAATTTGATATATATATATATGTACACTAAAGGACTTACTCCAAAACATAATGTGAACTTTTGTACTCAATGATAAGCAAAAGCAATCTAATCAAAAATTGACAAAATATTTGAAACAATATTTCACAGAATGATTAATAAATAATTATTACATAGTATTACATAATTATTGCATAATTACCAATATAATTATCCTTCAGAAAATGCATATTAAAATTCCATGAGATACTTAATTCATTAACAAAAAACAATTCTATGTTTTGAGTTGGATATGGAGTTACTAGAACACCCAGATATTGCTGATGGAAATAAAAATGTACAACTTTGGGGAAAAATTTAACAGTTTTTCATACAGTTAGACACAAATATATTATAGGACTGAGTTATTCAAGTTCTAGATACTTGCCCAAGGAAAACAGAACATCTACATACACAAAGATCTATACACTAAAGTTCCTAGTAGCTTTATTCATACTAACCCCTAAAACTAGAAACAGCCATAATTTTCAACAGCTCAATGGATTACAAATTGTATATGTATAAAATGAAATACACGTCAGAAATAAAAATGTATAAACTACATGAATTAATCTCAAAAACATTATGCTTAACAAAAAAACTAGATTCAAAAGAACATACGATTTACATAAAACTATAGATTAAACACAACTTAGCTACAGTTACAGAAACTATATTTGTGGTTTTCATGAGCGGGGAATAGAAGAATGACAGCAAAGAGAAACTTTTATGGTGATGGAAATGGTTGTGGTGGTATTTATATGGATATTTATATTTTTCAAAACACTCCTGTACAAATAAGGTAGTTGCATTATTGATGTTAATTTTACATCGATAGATATGAACAATAGGAGAATATATTTATCTGTCACCTGTACAGCTACACAAATCAGTCATAGCAGGGTTAGAAGGTTAGAGGGACTGAAATATTTCAATACAGGAATATAGAAATGTGGTTCTAGACTTTTTATGCTTATGACACTGAACACACACAAACACACACACACACACACACACACACATTAAAGCTCTTAGTGGTTTCTATTTACCCCCAGGCACAAAGGGCTTATCTCTTGTTAGCGTTAATATTTTGATTTTTTCCTTTAATTAGGTAAATTATCTTTCTTTGCATTCTTAGGTAGCTTGCTTTTTAAGAATATATGACTTTTAGCCAGGCATGGTGGCTCACGCCTGTAATCCCAGCACTTTGGGAAGCTGAGGCGGGCAGATCGCGAGGTCAGGAGTTCGAGACCAGCTTGACGAACATGGTGAAACCCCATCTCTACTAAAAATACAAAAATTAGCCAGGTGTGATAGTGCGTGCCTGTAATCCCAGCTACTCAGGAGGCTGAGGCAGGAGAATCCCGGGAGGCGGAGGGTGCAGTGAGCCGAGATTGTGCCATGGGCCACAGAGCGAGACTCCGTCTCAAAAAAAAAAAAAAAAAAAAAAAAAGAAAGAAAGAAATAAAGAAGAAAGAAGAAGAATATATGATTTTTGTAGTGTGCCCAACCAGTCCTATTTGTTACATGTTGACCAACGGTCTCTTAAAGCTTTTTAGTTGGTGGAAGGATCCTCACAAATATTGCCTGTGCTATGTTCCCTTCTACCTCATAAGCATTTGTTCTTATGTTTGAAACAGAACATTAAACATGCATGTATCTTAGCAGATAGTGTTTTGTACACTTCAGCTTAATTTACATAAATAATATTGTGTAATAAATATTATTCTAATTTTCCCATAAACTTATGTTTTTCTAATTTGTCCTTTCTTTCTTTTTTCACTATTCACACAAAGCCAGGATTTCACAATTTGTTTTCTATAGAATAATAATTTCATGAATCTTTTTTAAAAATTGGTTCTTATAATAGTTTAGGAAACTCTATATACTATAGTATTTAGTATTTAGCATTTCTAAATTGAGGGTTTAGCCACAATACTAAATTATTAATTTAATGAAGTATTTCAAAAATTAATTTACTTAGGAACGTCCATGCGTACATGAATAAAAAATTTTTTCTTCCCACATTTATAAAGTTTCCATAGAACAAAAATCAGAAAATACTTCTGTAGGTATGCATACAAATTTATGTGACCTAAATATATCTTGAACTTTAATACTTCACTATATATTGTATCTTACTTTGAAAATATTACCTCAGTAAACTGCTTTTGAAATTTTATCAACTCTTCCTGTGCACAGCCCATATCGCCTCTTTCCAACGTAATCCAGATTTTAATAGTTGAAGTATTACCCTCTTCTAGTACTCCCACTCCACTTGATATCTATCCAATAATATGGAGATTGTTTTGTTAACTAGAAGCTCATAAACCACACATAGGGCTCATCAAATGAAAGGCTTGGCAGTTTTGTGGTTAGATAAGGACACATTTATTTAGGGGGGATTCTCACATGCCAGTATCTCAAGGTTATTTGGGTACTTTCACAAGGTAGTTCTCCAAATTATTACCTTTGGGATATCTGCTTCATCTCTCAGGTCTAGAGATATCAAGATCTATTGAACATCTTTTTATTCTTATTTCCATTTGTAATTGATATTTATAAATGTAACTAGTCACACTCACAAATTTTGCAAAAAATTAAGCTCCTTGCATCTGACAGAGTTGAAGAAGGATTAATTCATTAGAGAATTCAAATCCATTCATGTTTATTAGTCTTTGAGAAATGTTTTTCTTTCTTACTCTTAAATATAAAATTAAATAGAAAATCCAATGATCATCAGCTACTTGTGAAAAGTTCCAGTCACAAAGTACATAAAAACAAAAATAAAAAAATAAACCAATAAAGAAAATAAGTTGAGTAGGATAACTTTTAAAAAGTAAAAAATAGCATAAGCATGAAGAGAAAACGTTAAAACTAAACAAAATACTTAAAGTGATAAGGGAATATATTGTATTCATGAAGCAACAAAGGTGAATGTTTAAAAAGAATCAATTAAAACACTCTAAAAAGTTAAATATAATAATCAAAAAAGAAAAAAGAATACCAATCAGTAGAAATGATTGGGAAGAATTAAAATCGAAAAAGACAAAGTGTAAGAAATTTACTGGGTCAGTCCTAAAGTTACTGGAACAGAAAATTGGAAACAAACATGGAAAATATTAAACAAATAAAATGAAACTTCTTTTTTATCTGTTAAAGAAGGCTTCTGTGTGCTCAGAACAATGACTGGAAATTAGTATGAATGGAGACATCCATGTGCTCAGAACAATTACTATATAAAACTCTCATAAATATGCAATATCTTGAAATTTCAAAGGATGAACAGAAAAAGTCCAGTAGCTGAATGTGTGTGGATGAGAGGGAGGGTGCTCTTAACTGGGAAGAATTAAAATCTGATTTTAAAAATCAATTCCTGATGCTAGAAGACAATGGAGAAACTATTTTCAAGTTTCTGAGGACATATTTGCTCTACATCATAATTCAATTATCAACCAGATTGCTAATCATTTTTGAGAATAGGATAAACATATTTTCACCCATGGAAGGAAAATAGAACTTCCACGCCTTCTTTGAGAAGCTCATACAAATGTACTTCAGCAATAGTAACATCAACACCCCCACAGCCATCACCACCACCACCAACAACTATAGGGCACAGAAAGAGAACAGAAGCCAGGAAATTGTGCAACCGTCCTATGCTGAAATTGGAGGTCATTTGAAAATCATTCCTAAAATGCTACGAGATTTAAAGGAAAGGGTAAGTATGAAATTAAAATGTCCGGGAAGAAAAGAAACTATGAAGCAAGAAGAGGGTTTTGAAAAGTAGTAAAGCTAAGTGGTTACTAAGAAATGCAAGTAAAAATTAACACTGTATGTGAAACAGTAACAGTATGGAATTTAAACCATGGGATAATGTTTGGCATGACATTGACTAATAAATTCAAAGTCAGTGATATAAGCTCTAATTATTGACTCAAATTTTTAATAAAGCTTTTGTTACACGTTGTTGTCATAGATTTCTTGTATTTAATAGCTTTATTGAGGTATAACTGTTATTAAAAAACTGCACATATTTAATGTATAAAACTAATGAAGGTAGATATTATGCATAAACCCATGAAACCATCACCACAATCAAGGTAATATACATATTCATCACTTTCAAAAGTTTCTGTGTGCCTCTCCCTTTTTTTCATGGTAAGAACACATCATGAAATTTGCCCTCTTAAAAATATTTAAAGTGAACAATACAGTATTGCTAACTATAGGCACCATGTTGTACAGCAGAGATCTAGAATTTATTCATCTTGCATAACTGAAACTTTGTGCCCCTTGACCAACATCTCTTCATCTCTCCCTTCCTCCAGCCCCTGGAAACCATGATTCTATTTTCTCCTTCAATGAGTTTGGCTGTTTTAGGTACCTGACATAAATGGAATAATTTAGAATTTGTTCCTATGTGACTGACTTATTTCACTTAGCATAATGTCTTCCAGGTTAATCATGTTGTCACTAATGGCAAGATTTCTTTTTTTTTTAATGGCTGAATACCATTCCATTGTATGTACAAAGCACATTTATTTATCCATTCATCTGCTGATGGACAGATACAGGACAGACAATCTTGTTTCTACACATAGTCTATTGTGAATAATAGTGCAATGAACATGAACATTATATCTCTTCGAAACACTGATTTTATAGATTTTGGATATATGCTTAGAAGTGAGATTGCTGAGTCACATAGTTCTATTTTAAATTTTTTTGAGGAATCTCTATACTATTTTCCTTAGCAGCTGCACCGTTTTACATTTGTATCAACATTGTCGCAAGGGTTCCAATTTCTCCACATCCTGGCCAATACTTGTTATCTTCTTTTAAAATTTGATTTTTTATAATAGCCATTCTGGCAGGTGTGAGGTGATAGTTTATCAAGATTTTGATTTGTGATTCCCTGATCATTAGTAACAATGAACACCTTTTCATATACCTGTTGGTCATTTGTATGTCTTTTTCAGAGAAATGTCTATTCAAGCCTTCTGTTCATTTTTTAATAAGGTTATTTTTTAAATTAAATTAGTTTTGATTTTGCTATTGCATTTTAGATGTTCCTTATATATAAGTTTTTTATATCAACCACTTGTCAGATACATGGTTTGTAAATAATTTTCTCCCATTCCATAGGTTACCTTTTTATTGTTTGTTATTTTCCTTGTTGTACTGAAGATTATTAGGATTTTACTTATTTTACTTGGCTTGGTTAATGAGATTCAAGTTGAGACTCAAAGCCAGCAACAGAGTGCTTTCAAGTAACAAACATCTTTTTGTCCAGACATTTCCAGGATTAGTAAGAATAAATGAGTCCAAACCAGTTTTAATATCCAGAAACATCAACACAGCTGTCCATGTTTGAAAACATAAGGCTCAAGAAAAAGTGAATCCTCATGGTCTGGAATTATTCATTAAGGAGGTAATGCAGCCGCTTTTTATGTTCTATTCCCCAAGAAGAGGGCTTGGGCTTTCTTTCCCTCAAAACCAAGGAATATGGGAGTGGTACAAGAGTGTCAAATCTTAGAGGAAATGAATACATAATATCTAAAGTTGATAAAATACTGCTCAGCACGATATTTAAAAACTGGGGCGGAACTAATTGTAGAGTGATTCAAAAGATATAAGTAGTTGCCTGGTGTTAGGGATGTAGAACTGAGGAGTAGGACTGTGGGGAGGTAGATTTATATACTTGTTTTTCATTTATGTCTTTTAATATTGTTTATATTGTTTACCTATATGTATGCATATATATGCATTGTTTTGACAAAATATGAGTTTTACATGTATATCTTTAAAAGAGTTGTATTTATGGAGCTTATGATAGAAGAATGAACTACTGATTAATGAAATGGAATTATAGAGGTAAGCACATCTCTGAGAACGATTTTTTAGATTATGTTGACATAGATTATTAGCTTTACAAAGTATAACTTCTGTTCCGAAGCTTTGCAGTGGCAGAAAGTAGACCTTCTTGGAATATCCATATGTAATCTGACTGTAGAGTACTCATTTTGACCAAGTTTGTAAAACACTATGGTGCCTAAAGCAAATAATAATGTAGTGTATATTTCAAGATAGCTAGAAGAAAATATTTTGAATGCTGTCACCACAAAGAAATGATAAATGTTTAAAGTGATGGGTATGATAATTATACCAATTTGATCATTATACAATGCATACATGCATTGAAACGTCACACTATATCCCATAATATGTACAATTATAATGTGTCCAATATAAATTTAAAAATTATTATTATTATTATTATTATTATTTGAGACGGAGTCTCGCTCTGTTGCCCAGGCTGGAGTGCAGTGGCGCCATCTCGGCTCACTGCAAGCTCCGCCTCCCGGGTTCATGCCATTCTCCTGCCTCAGCCTCCCGTGTAGCTGGGACTACAGAGGCCCGCCACCACGCCCTGCTAATTTTCTGTATTTTTTAGTAGAGACGGGGTTTCACGGTGTTAGCCAGGATGGTCTCGATCTCCTGATCTCGTGATCCGCCCACCTCGGCCTCCCGAAGTGCTGGGATTACAGGTGTCAGCCACCACGCTCAGCCAAAAATTAATTTAAAAAACACAGTAGTTCATAGAGACAATTGTCACATTTCGCATTTTCTCATTGACAATTTAACAATATAATCAATCACCGTATTTGTCTGTACATATATAAACACAATATAGCCACATTCAGTTAGTATTTAATTTGAAATAATTGTATATTCACAAAATTCACAAGCATAGCCAAGAGCTGTATTTGAAGAGGAGACTGGAGAGAACGTTATGTAGAAATAAAAGACCTCAAAAATGTCAGTGTTAGTCAACCAAGAAAGGAAAAGATGAACAAAACTCTCTTAAATTGCTGTCGCATCTTCTATCAATCCAATTCAATGGATGAATCCTTCCCACTGTACTAAAATTTAGTTTCTGATTGGTACTTTGTTATTTTTTCATCATTTTAAACAATGCCAATTTAAATTATATGACACTGCAATGTAAGTACCTGATGTGTCTAAATGATGAAACACCTATCCTTGCCAAAAATGATAGAGCAGCACATACTCAGTATTAATTGTGACAGCTATTGCAGTCCGTAGATTACAAACAGCTTTTCCGTAGTTAATCGAGTAGAGGTACATTTGAAAACCTGAATTTTCTTCATGATAATTTTTAAAAAGATTTTTCACAACCTGAAAACATAAAAAATGTAATTTTCGTTGTCATTTTAAAACAATATTTTTCTTTTATCTTGGAATTTTTGTATTTTTGCACAATGGCTTTCATGAATACTTTAAATCTCATCTCTAAAAGAACCGACAATTGCACAATCTGAAAAAATACTATAATTTATGAAAAAACAAACAGTTATTTAATCACTGAATATCTGATAGATATTCCAGTGCCAAGCCATAAGCTGACAAAGTACATGTATGTGACGATGTGGTACTTTGGTCTAACATGTAGCACTGTTAGATGGTAGATGATAGATAGATGCTATATTCATATGTTTTGTGACTATAATTAACAGAATTTGGTTTCAGTTAATATATTTTATAGTAGATATTTTAAGTTTCAATATTTCGTTAACATAGTATTATTAAATTTGTCTATTATATTACAGCATACTTAAAATGAATATTTTGAATAAGAAATAGAAAAAAAAGGAATTACTATTTAACCCAGTAGTATTGAGTGAATAAATATGGCCTGAAAAACGGGAGTCTTATTTTAAGGACTGGATAAAAGTAATTCTTAATATCTATTAATAATAAGGGAATGTCCATGGAAATATAATAAGATATGTTTTAATACAAATGGCATTAACAAATGAGAAAAACGAATGCTAAATTTTCTGGCCCGATTTAATGTAGAAAAATAAAATCTTGTAAATGACTATACTTGCCAATGTCATATATATATATATGGGTCTCTGATGTTATTATCTGGTGCCCATTTATCTGGTTTAAATTTTGGCTGGGCTAGGTGGCTCACACCTGTAATCCCAGCACTTTGGGAGGCCAAGGAGGGCGGATCACGAGATCAGGAGTTTGAGACCAACCTGGCCAATATGGTGAAACCCCGTCTCTACTAAAAATACAAAAATTAGCCAGGCGTGGTGGTGTGCGCCTGTAATCCCCGCTCCTCGGGAGGCTGAGGCAGGAGAATTGCTTGAACCTGGGAGGCGGAGGTTGCAGTGAGCCGAGATCACTCCACTGCACTGGAGCCTGGGCGACAGAGTGAGACTCTGTTTCAAGCAAACAAAATCCTACAGCTTTTTGTGCCCATATTTCTGGTTATAAAAATGATACATTTGTTATTTGAAAAGCAATATATGAAAACTATGTATCTGAAAGTTTTCCAGTTTTTGGTAGGATGAAGTGTACCCTTTTATCTCTCACAGAACGCAAGTATAAAACCTTGACGGAATACGTGGCACAGTTATTTGAGGACTCTGAAATGTAGACAGAAACAGACAGGCAGAACACTGTAAATTAACGTACCTCCAGAACAGCAGTGAGTCTGCCATTTTTGTGTCCTTTCGTATCTCCTGGCCCAAACTTAATTCATTGAGGAACTTTACAGTGATCTGAGGAGCAAAACAAAACAAAACAAAAAAAAACAAAATGTAAGGAAAAACTTAAAGCTCAGAGAGAGAAGGAAAATAATATTTTGTCCTTTATTTTTATTTTCTCTCACACTATCGGCTTCTAGGCAACCCTGCAGTGGTAGTAGTGGTGACAGGGTGACAGCAGCAGCGCAATGATGGAAGCCTGCAGGAGCCAAGAGTGTAAGAAATGGAAACCTCTCTCTCTATTTTCTCTGGAGCTATAGATTCAGACGGTGAGGCGAAAATCCTGTTGTCTTTCTCTCTCTCTCATTCATATCATATCTATATCTATATGTCTATCTATATCTAATCTATATGAATCTCTATATATCTATATTTACATATATCCTTATTCCTTTTGGAAGCAGACATGGCTCAATTACAGAAGTTGTTGCATTCTGCCTGTAGGATAAAAAAAAAAAACACACAAAAAAAACAAGAGAACAGTGGGGAAAATTGTAGAAAGGTGGCAGAGCTAGAAAAACCAATCCCATTGAGTAGTTTGTGAACTACTGGGCTCACCTTTGGCCTATGCATGTAAAAATCTAATTCTAATTAGCATGCAAAAGACATTAAGAACTGAGCTAACAGACCTCTTCCCAAGTTCTTCACTAAGCTTTGCTGCATATATGGCACATAATTGTATAGCAAAGCAACGGGTTTAAAAAATGAACTGACATAGGAACCATAGATCAGAGAATGAGGGTTAGATCTTGCAGCCTGAACCTACCCAGGTAAATTTCATAATAAAACATGAATTTTAACATTCTTCACAGGACTTTGACAAGACCCAGTGTCTCATAATGTAAAATTCAGAATGTCAAGATATAATCCAAACTTACTCAATGTATGATGAATTATGATAATATCAACTTTCCAGAAGAAAATGATCAAAAGATGACAGAGATGTAGGAATTATCTGACAAATACATTCAAATAAGCAAATAAAAACACTTTTGAAACAAATGTTATAATATAAAGTGTAAAAAGCCTCTAAAATATGAAGAAGAAAGAAAGGGTAATTTTAGAACTGAAAACCCCACTGAACAAACTCAATGGAAGAATACAGATAAGATAGGAAAAAGTGAGTAAACTTGAAGATAGGCAATAGCTTTTACTCAGTCTGAACACGAGCCATAAAGAGACACAGAGAGAGAACAAACATTGAATAAATATAACAAACAGAGCTTTAGGGACTCGTGGAAAAAGGTCAAAAATTTGGAATTCCATAAGAACAGGGAAAAAGTATGATGCTGAAACAATAATAAAAGAAATAATAGGTTGAAAGTCCTACATTTGGTGAAAGACATAGATCTATAGACTTATGAGGCTGAATGAACTCCAAGCAGAATGAACACAAAGAAATATATGTTCAGATATAGCAAACAAACTGCTGTAAACTTAAAACAAACACATATCTTGAAGGGAGCCAGAGAAAAAGAGTTCATTATTTATAAGGGAGCAATGATTTGAATGACCACAGGCTCCTCATTGAAAATCTTGGAGGACAGAATAAAGGGGCCTAGCATTTTCTGAGTACTGAAAGAAAAGAGCTATCCATTCACAGTGTTAGTGAGTAAAAATATCCTTTATGTCAATGATGCAATAAAGACATTTTCATATGAAAGAAAACTAAAATAATTTTTAGGCTGCAAAATGCTCTAAAATAATTGCCCAAGAAAATTCTTCAGACAGAAGAAAAATTATACTGGAAGGAAACTTGCAAAATCCAGAATAAATTAGGAGAACCTAAAGTGTAAATATATGGTAAATATAATAGATATTTCCTCTCCTTTTGAGTTCTTTAAAATATGATTGCAAGTTGAAAACAAAAATATATAGCACTGCCTAATGGGAGTTTCAATATGTACAGATGCAAAATACAAGACAACCAGGGTATAAAAGAAGGAAAGAAAAGTGGACTGTGTATGGTGGAAATACTTCTACATTCCAATGGAAGTCATAAAAATTTTAAATAAGCTGTGTAAAGCTATGAATTTATTTTACAATTTCTAAAGAAAAAGATCGTCAGTAGGTGAATAGGTGGAATGGGAAGACATCCATATGATGAAATACTAGTCATCAATACATGCAACAACTTGGATAGATCTTAGAGATATTCTGCTGAATGAAAGAAGACATTCTCAGAAGATTACACGCTATGAGATTCGATACCAGTGATGTTCTTGGAAAAAAAATTATAATGAGGAGGACTGATTAGTTGTTACTAGATATCACAGGAGGGTGTGACTACATAAGGATAGCATAAGGGAGTTTTTTGGGTGATGGAAATGTTTTTTTATCAATATCATATTGACGTGTTAAAATTCATATAATTACATACCAAAAGTTCATCTTATTTGAAAAATAAGCCAAAAAATGAAACAATTTATTTTAATTTAAACTTTTATTTTAGAGTCGGGGGTACATGTACAGGTTTATTAAATGGGTATATTGTGTGAGACTGAGGTTTGAGGTATTAATGATCCCATCATCCAGGTAAGTCAGCATAATACCCAATAGGTAGCTTGTCAACCCTCACACCACTCCCCACCTCCCTGCTGTAGTAGTCCCCAGTGTCAATTGTTCCCATCTTATATCCATGTGTATGCAATGTTTAGCTCCCGCTTATAAATGAGAACATGTGGTACTTGGTTTTCTGTTTCATGTTAATTGGCTTAGGATAATGGCCTCAAGCCCCATCCATGTTGTTGCAAAGGACATGATTTTGTTCTTGTTTATGCTTACTTAATATTCCATGATATATAGGTAGCACATTTGCTTTATCCAGTCCACCGTGGATGGGATCATAGGTTGATTGCTTGTCTTTGCTATTGTGACTAGTGCTGCAGTGAACATAGGAGTGCATGGGTCTTTTTGGTAGAACGATTTATTTTCCTTCGGGTATATACCCAATAATGGGATTGCTGGGTCAAATGGTAGCTCTGTGTTAAGCTCCTTGAGAAATCTCCAAACTGTTTTCCACAGTGGCTGAACTAATTTCCATTCCCACCAATAGTGCATAAGTGTTCCCTTTTCTCTGCAACCTAGCAGACATCTGTTATTTTTTGACTTTTTAATAATATCTCGCTCCGTCGCCCTGGCTTGTGTGCAGTGGCATCATCTCAGCTCACTGCAACCTCTGCTTCCTGGGTTCAAAGGATTCTCATGCCTCAGTATCCCAAGTAGCTGAGATTACAGGTGTGCACCACCAAGCCCAGCTAACTTTTTGTATTTTTAGTAGATACCAGGTTTTGCCATGTAGGCTAGGCTGATCTCGAGCTCCTTGCCTCAAGTGATCCACCAGCCTCAGCCTCCCAAATTGCTGGGATTGCAGGCATGAGCCGTTGCACTCCAAGTATCCTGTGGTTTTTTTCTGCATTTGTCTGATGATTAGTGATGTTGAGCATTTTTTCATATTTTTTTGGCTACTTGTATAGCTTCTTTTGAGAACTGTCTGTCCACGTCTTTTGCCCACTTTTTAATGGGATTATTTGTGTTTTGCTTCTTAAGTTCCTTATAGATTCTGGATGTTAGACCTTTGTCAGATGCATAGTTTGTGAACATTTTCTCTCATCCATAGCTTGTCTGTTTATTCTTTTGATAGTTTCTTTTGCTGTGCAGAAGCTCTTTAGTTTAATTAGGTGCCACTTGTTCAATTTTTGTTTTTGTTGTAATTTCTTATGTGGACTTAGATTTTTCACATTGCTCTCTCTGTACTTTGAGTTAGCAATAATATAGTAGTATTTTCAATCAGCCATATGTTATTGATGTAATTTCAATATAAAAATCAATCACATCAAAAGTCCTATTTTATTAAAAAATATTTTTTCCTTTTATTTACTAAAATACATAAATATATAATTTCAATTTATTTCACTGTTGATCACATGCATTTTTCCCTTTCACATTATTCCAAGAATAACTAGAACTATGTAGAAAATGAAATGCCATTTCTAATATCTCTAAATTACACTAAAATTTTTTTTGCCTATTGACCAAACTTGTCTATTTTCATGTACAAAATATTGCAATTTGATCCAGTTTATTCTAAACAAATGGATCATATTAATGTATAATCTGATGTTATTACAGGAAACTTGAATTTTAATGAGCCCTGCTTGATTTGGATGAGTGAAGACAGGCATAACACAATTGAGTCAATTAGCAAGAATTTTGTAATCAATGTTGATTAACAAAATGGGATGACGGTACGTGCAGAATTTGGAGGCATTCCCTGGCTTGAACATTAACATAATGGGATAAACATTGGCATTTTAATGGTAGCACGTTGCTCTGAAATGAAACGATAGATGTTTTGATACATGCAAATATTAATCTGTATATATTTTATTACACATGACTGGAAATCCATTGAAAGCAGATCTAAGAATGAAGAATAAGTTGTTCTGGTTTCATCTTCCAGTAAATCATAATTATTAAATCTGATATTGCTATATATGTAATAAAATAAATTTATAATACAGATATATAACTATCCTTATTATACTTTTGTCCTATACGTCACTAATGAGTATGTATCCTGGCTTTGGAGTTTTGTTTATTTCATGTCATTTGCACATTATGTATAGTTGCTGTTCTGTCACTGTTGCAGGCCGTTTTTCCCACGGAGAAACCAATGCACTTAACTGACTTATGTTTATAGATAAAATATATGCACATGTTTTCTATCAGTTCTTTATAGCATCAATTGTTTTATCCTTCATATGCTCACTTTCACTTTATAGGCTATATTGGAAATAATTGTATTTTGCTTTCTTTTAATGTTCTTTTAAATTATAGTTTCGTTAACCCATTATCCTATATCACTTAATATCCTTCTATTAATGATTTTGAAACACATGATTTCATGACACAGAGCTTAATATTGAATATAAATTTTCTTCAATAATAAAGACTTTGAAATAATAAAAGCATTGTCTTTATAATTAGGACTCATGCCAGACCTGAGAGCAACAATTCGTATTAATTAACATGACATAAAGATTTAAGAAATTAAAATATGTCAGGATTATGTTACTGAGACTGATGTAACAATTAAATATGTAAAATTAAAAATATGTATACAGACAAGAATAGTAAACCTATTTTGAAGGAAGAATGAACTTCAATTACATTTTGTATCTGAATAAACAAACTTCTCTTGAGTGATTGTGCCTGATCTGATTCCATTTTTGCATGTAATTTAGAGTTCATCAACCAAAGGAACTGAAAATCAATTAAAATATTATCTCAAATAATAATTAGAAATAATATTATAATATTAAAATATTATTTCTACTCATTATTTGAAATAACATTTTGTTTCTCAAGTATTATAAAATATTATAAATACAATTTTGAATACAATTATGGGCATTCTTCACATTAATTTCCAGAGTATCACCAGTATTATTTTGTTGTACAAAATGAAAAACATTACATTTTCTCAGATGTTTATTGATATGATGATAATTTTTTCTACTCATTTAATTATTCATTAAGTGAAGAATTTTTGTGTCCATTGTTAAATTTAAATAATTATTTTTGCAAAAAAAATCAGAGTACCTAAATGCGACTTTAGTTCACATTTTTTCTAAGCTATACTTGGAAAATCTCACCATATTATCAATGTTTATATGAATGTTGGGTAGAATTATGATTTGTTTAAGAACACTGAGAGTTTATAATAGACCATCTCATCCAGCATTGTGATAGACACTGGAATTATTTTAGAAAAAAAGGAGAACAATATTTCTAACATAGAGTAGAACATAGTCTCTAAGTAATTTGCATCATGCTGAGTATCACAAAAATGGAAGTACGGTGCTATTATGAAAATATATAAAAAAGGAGTTGAATACTATTCGGTGAAAGCCTCTCTGAAGGATGTCTTATAGGCAGCATAAAGCTAGGTCTTGTTTTCTCATCCTGACTAAAAATCTGACAATTTATGTGTTTAAACAGGTGTAGAGCATTCATATTTAAAATGATACCTCATGTGGCTGGATTAAAATATATCACTTCCTTATCTGTTTTTGCTTTATTTGTTCTTTCCTTTTTTTCCTGCTTCCCCTGAGTTTAATTTAACAAGCATATTTTATGATTTGCATTATATTCAAATTACTCATAGCACCTTTAAAAAATGTTTTCCTTTGTTTTATTATATATGTTAAAATAATATGAGTTTACCTTCAGAGATTTTTTTTTTTTTTTTTTTTTTGAGGCAGGGTCTTGCTCTTTCTCTCAGGCTATAGTGCAGTGGTGCTATCATGGTTCACTGCAGCCTCCAATTCGCTGGCTCAGATGATCCTCCCACCTCAACCTCCTGAGTAGCTGGGACTACAGGCATCTACCACCTCGCCTGGCTAATTTTTGTACTTTTTGTAGAGACGGGGTTTTGCTATGTTGGCTAGGCTACCTTCAGAGAATATTATACCACTTCACGTATGTAAACATGTTATAACTATTATAATTTCTAATTCTTCCTCTCTAGGCCTTTACCATCATTGTCATGTATTTTATTTTACTTATATTATAAAGACAATAACTGTTACCATTCTGCTGTAAACATTCAATTATCTTTTAGAGGAATTAAAATCATAAAAATGGTTTTATTTCACCTTTATTTATTCCATTTTGCATGCCTTTTAATTCTCAGTTTTGATCTCAGTTTCTGTGACCTATATCATATTTATTCTACTTGAAGAGCTTCCTTTAACATTTCTTGTAGAGTAGGTCAGCTGATAGTTCCTTCTCTCAGTTTTTGTTTATCTAAGTTTTATTTCTGTTTGACTTTTAAATATTATTTTTATAGAATATTCTTCAAATTTCTTCTTGACTCCATTCCTTTGTATATAGGAGTCTTTTTCTCTTATTATCTTCAAGATTTCCTCTTTTACTTTGATTTTCAGAAACTTGAATATGATAGTTATGATATCCTTTTTGATATTTATTCTGCTTTTTTGGTTCTTTGAGTTTTGTGGGTTGGCAGTTTAATACCTATCACAATTTTGAAAAATTTCCTACCACTAATTCTTCGAATATTTCTTGTTTCCATTCTTCTTTCTTCTACTGCGGCTATACTGATTGCATTTATCTCAGACGATTTGATACTGTCACACATTTTTGTATATTATCTTCTGTTTTTCTTTTTTCTTTTTTTTCTCTTTGCATTTCTATTTGGGTAATCTCTATTGACCTGTCTTCAAGTTTAATAATTTTTTTTCTCTCTGCTCCATCAAGTCTACTGGTGAGCCTGTTGAAGGCTTTATTTCTATTATGGTGTTTTGATTTCTAACATTTCTACTTTCTTAATTTTTAATAATTTCCATTTCTCTGCTGGAAGTATCTATTTGATTGTGTGTGATGTCACACTTTTCCATTAGAGCCTTTAACATATTTATCATTGTTTTAAATTCTCTGTCTCATCATGCCAATATCTCTTTCATATCTGATTCTGGTCATTATGATAATTTTGTCTTTTTAGCCAATGTTTATTCTTACTTTTTTACATACCCCATCAATGTTTGTTTTAAGCAAGACATGTTGTAAAATATACAGAGGTAAGTAAGTTTGAAAGTGAGTACACCTTTTCTTTTGTTAGGTCTTAGTGTAAGGGTATTGCACTAAGACCCTTAGTGTAAGGGTCTTAGTCAGAGGTTGGACTTGGTATAAAGTTTTTATTATAATGATTACTCTCAGTGTACTAGAAGATTCAAATTCTGCTAGTCATTTCTGGTGTTTAAAGTTTGGGAAAATTTGTGATTTCTCCTCTCTGGTTTATTTAGTTATCCTCATTTTTGACTTCAGGTGTTCCTTTTATGTTGTTTCCAAGAGACAATCTGTTTTTTGCTGCTTCCCCAGTTGTATTCCACTGTTACTTTTATTCAATGCTTGCTTGAGTGATGGTGTGTGTGTGCATGTGTATGTGTGTGTGTGACATGGTGGCAGGCATGTTATCTGATGTTTTGATTAACCCTCAATCTTAGTTAGGATTATGAAAGTGGGTGTCAGTGGTACAGCTCACAAAGGTGTTTCTTTCCCTCGATCAGAGGTAATGCTGAGCCTGACATCTATTATTATTCTTCACCTAAAAGTAGAGATTTTTGTTTGTTTGTTTGTTTTTGTTTTGTTTTTCTATCCACACCTCTCTCATCTGTACTCCTTTATTACCTTTGCTATCAGGCTACAAATTTTGTTACCCTTCCCTCTGTAGGGTAAGACTTTTAATTATTAGTAGAGACAGGTGAGATGGGTCTGGGTAGTTTTGGCAGGAGCTACTGCTCCCATCATCCAGCCAACATGATGGTGGAAGCTTTTACTTAATTCTCTCTGAGAGTGAATGGTGACATATCTTGAGGAAAGTCTGTAAGATACTGTAAACCCCCTATGTCAGTGGCCCGCAGGGCATCTTTACACTTTCACATAACCTACATCTAACATTTGGCCATTTGGTAACAATGTCTAGCTGGATCTTCCTATTGGCTTATATGGTATGAAATGGCATATGTTTCAGGTAAGCACGTTTGAGTAGTGTTTCTCCCTGTAAGCACTTACCTATTTCCAAGTTTTCAATTAGCTCTTTGAATTACAACTACAGATCTCTGATGGGCTGAAGAAACACCATTAACTGGCAGTTTTTCCAATATTTTCTTCCGATGGTATGAGCGAGAACAATGTTCTTTCTAGCTTTTCATTTTGAGCTGAAGCAAAATACGTATATTGTGGGAATTTTATTTCCTAATGTAATCATTTCCAACTGGACGTCAACTGTTCCCAGAAAACTTTTGAAGTGATAGACAGGTTGTAAAAAAAAGTTCAATAACCTATAGCAATATTTACACTAGATGCACAGTGGTCCTTTCTAAACTTCGTATGCAACTATTTAACTACATTTCCAATATATTGTCCTCAGTAGGCATTGTTTACTAAGAAAGAACGTAATCCCATTCATCAGAAAAACATATAATATGCTTTAGTTGTTATAATGAATAATGTAACATTTTTGTTATTTGTTTTTAATCTTGTTTCACATATTCGGTCTTAGAGAAATAATTGCATACAGGAAAATTGTATCTGCTGTAGGTTAGATTTTATTAACATATCTTTAAACCTTTTAATCAATTTATATTTCATTTGAAAAAGTCAATAAATTAACTATAATCTACGGCTAATTTGCTTTTATTGAAATGCATATAACTATTATTGCAGCAAATATCAGTCACATTTTTAGAATCATAATGAAAAGATTTCAAATTACTTAGAATTCTTATTAGAGTGAATGTGAGACCATATGAGAATATGCTATAAACTAAGATGATTTATTTTTAATTTAGCTTAATATGTTGCTAAACTTAAAGCACCAGGGCTTAACAATTAGTTTCAAAATTTTAAATATGCCTAAAAAGTTAAATTATATATAAAATCCTAGGAGAGATTTATTTTATACTAAGATACTCACTCATTTATAATTGTACTTAATTTAACATTGAGAAGCAAAGGAATTTATTAGCAATGCCGTGGTAAATTGTGCAGTTTCCAAAGCTCAAGTGGTTTGGGTTCATATATTATATTTACCTCTTTATCTCTACCCCATTGTTAACTATATCCATCTCTATACCTATGCCTATACCTATGGTATATCTAGCACTTAGCTACCCAAACATAGACAGGTTTCTTAAATGTCCCTATCTCCATAAGGATAGTTAAATATCCCTCTCTATATAGCTGTTTAATCTCTTTAGGGATATTTAAGAATCTTTTTCATGTTTGAGTAGCTATTAAGTGCTAGATATCTACTTTATAGTTTTGTGAGATTAAAAATTTAATTCATAATAAGCACTTATAAATGTCTTCATTAGACAACTATCATACTATTTTATTAGTCACAATTTCTCAACTCCTTAGTATATGTGAAATTCTATGTGAAAGTATTCAGCATCAAAAACAAGAATTAGAAATAATCGTGTTTTGTTGATATGCAAAACGTGATAAACACTTTATAAATTTTACCTTCTCTTTTCACAACCCTGATAGGCACCTTTGAGATGCCTAGTTGGAAGTAAGTGGTAGTGATTTGATTGAAACCTAGGTTCTCAAGAATTCAAAGATTTTTTTTAACATATCAGGTGGCTATGGGTGAAATGGTTGGCGCTGAACATCACTATTTTTTACCTTTTCTTCCTCAAATAACTCAGCTACTGGAGTTCTATTAGTCTGGACATCTTACTGCAGGAGATTTGGCTGGTCTTTCATAGGGCTTCACCATATTTCCAAGATTCAATGACTATAATCTTGCTGTTTTCTCTCTACAAAGTAAATTAAGTGGGCAGTTTCAGTTTCCAAAAAAATTACTGCTGTGAAGTACCTATCTATCTTGATTAAATACCCTAAGTATGCATGCTTAGTAAAGTATGCAAATAATTATTTTGGCCCATGATTCTTTGTTTATATAACACCAGAATAGTTCTCTAAGTAATTAGCTAATGTATATTTGTTCATCCAAAGAAATTAATTGAGCAGTCACAATGCTGAGTGAGTTACACATTGTTGATTATGGAGAGAAACTGATATAAGAGAAAAAGAATGATGCATCAACATTTTAATTTTGTAGAGTTCAATGAGTGGAGCTTTCTTTTTATTTTAAAATGCAAAAAAAAGCACAGAGAGAATATCAAGCATGCACACAAAAACAAATAAAGTTGAATATCTCATCTTTTTTTTTCTAATTACCAACACATTTGAAGAACCCCTTATTCCATAACTAGTCCCAAGAAATAGGTATTGTTTTCTTTTATTATTTAAAAATTTTAAATGTTTTTATATATTACTTATATACCATCCTAAACCTTGTTTAACTTTATGTTTTTGAGAACTATCTTGATTGATATCCAGCCTTTGTTAATCTGTTGACAAATATCTAAACCCCCAATTGCTAAAACTTCTACTCTGGTTCCTTGAGATTTGTTCCCAACTTGGGCCCAGTCTCTGTACTATGGATTTTATTTATTTGTTTACTTTTTCAGCTACAAATTTAAACATAGCACATTTATTGTTTCTATATACTTAGAATGGTTTGCATGTGGGAGGAGGAATTTTATCTATAATAATTCCCCCTTACTGCTTGGAATTGGACATCATTTAAAAATATTTACTGTAGCACTATCGGGGGATACTGAATAAATTCATGGTCTCTGAACACAAGAGGTAAAATGGGTAGCTATGAAGATAAGAATTATCTACATATATTTTCCTTTCCAAATAAAACCATTTCATGATTCTTAGAAATCAATATAGTATTAGTAGGAGAAAATATAGGGGAAATCAGAGGCATTCTTTTTTTTTTTTTTAATCTTTTATTATTATTATTATTATTATTATTATACTTTAGGTTTTATGGTACATGTGCGCAATGTGCAGGTAAGTTACATATGTATACATGTGCCATGCTAGTGCGCTGCACCCACCAACTCGTCATCTCGCGTTAGGTATATCTCTCAATGCTATCCCTCCCCCCTCCCCTCACCCCACAACAGTCCCCGAAGTGTGATGTTCCCCTTCCTGTGTCCATGTGTTCTCATTGTTCAATTCCCACCTATGAGTGAGAATATGTGGTGTTTGGTTTTTTGTTCTTGCGATAGTTTACTGAGAATGATGATTTCCAATTTCATCCATGTCCCTACAAAGGACGTGAACTCATCATTTTTGATGGCTGCATAGTATTCCATGGTGTATATGTGCCACATTTTCTTAATCCAGTCTATCATTGTTGGACATTTGGGTTGGTTCCAAGTCTTTGCTATTGTGAATAATGTGGCAATAAACATACGTGTGCATGTGTCTTTATAGCAGCATGATTTATAGTCCTTTGGGTATATACCCAGTAATGGGATGGCTGGGTCAAATGGAATTTCTAGTTCTAGATCCCTGAGGAATCGCCACACTGACTTCCACAAGGGTTGAACTAGTTTACAGTCCCACCAACAGTGTAAAAGTGTTCCTATTTCTCCACATCCTCTCCAGCACCTGTTGTTTCCTGACTTTTTAATGATTGCCATTCTAACTGGTGTGAGATGGTATCTCATTGTGGTTTTGATTTGCATTTCTCTGATGGCCAGTGATGGTGAGCATTTTTTCATGTGTTTTTTGGCTGCATAAATGTCTTCTTTTGAGAAGTGTCTGTTCATGTCCTTCGCCCACTTTTTGATGGGGTTGTTTGTTTTTTTCTTGTAAATTTGTTGGTGTTCATTGTAGATTCTGGATATTAGCCCTTTGTCAGATGAGTAGGTTGCGAAAATTTTCTCCCATTTTGTAGGTTGCCTGTTCACTCTGATGGTAGTTTCTTTTGCTGTGCAGAAGCTCTTTAGTTTAATTAGATCCCATTTGTCAATTTTGGCTTTTGTTGCCATTGCTTTTGGTGTTTTAGACATGAAGTCCTTGCCCATGCCTATGTCCTGAATGGTAATGCCTAGGTTTTCTTCTAGGTTTTTTATGGTTTCAGGTCTAACATGTAAGTCTTTAGTCCATCTTGAATTGATTTTTGTATAAGGTGTAAGGAAGGGATCCAGTTTCAGCTTTCTACATATGGCTAGCCAGTTTTCCCAGCACCATTTATTAAATAGGGAATCCTTTCCCCATTTCTTGTTTTTGTCAGGTTTGTCAAAGATCAGATACTTGTAGATATGTGGCATTATTTCTGACGGCTCTGTTCTGTTCCATTGATCTATATCTCTGTTTTGGTACCAGTACCATGCTGTTTTGGTTACTGTAGCCTTGTAGTATAGTTTGAAGTCAGGTAGTGTGATGCCTCCAGCTTTGTTCTTTTGGCTTAGGATTGACTTGGTGATGCGGGCTCTTTTTTGGTTCCATATGAACTTTAAAGTAGTTTTTTCCAATTCTGTGAAGAAAGTCATTGGTAGTTTGATGGGGATGGCATTGAATCTGTAAATTACCTTGGGAAGGATGGCCACTTTCATGATATTGATTCTTCCTACCCATGAGCATGGAATGTTCTTCCATTTGTTTGTATCCAGAGGCATTCTTAGGAAAATGTATTGACTCAAAGTCTGGAAGTGAAAGAAATTTGTTTTTCTTATATATGTATACATTATACACCAAAATAGAACCTTAGCTTACTTTGTAATTTTCATATAGCAGAAAATATTAAGCTCAGCATATTAAAAAAATGTAAAAAGCATAAAGCCTCAACTAATGTGCTTAATGTTAGACTCAATGACAAATATTTTTATAAAAATGTTTAAATTGTAAAATGGGTTATATATTTACATCTTTTAGAAAATGCTGGCTATATAAAGTAAGACAATATTAATTTTATACCTCGACACATTCTCTTCATAATATGATAGATTCATAATTTAGAAATTGATTCGTAAAATAGAAGACACAGCTTCTATTTTGCACTTGGAATAATTTGCCATCTTGGATTCCATATTTTTAGCTTGGGCAATATATAAATATACTAAGTTTGATATATTATACATGCATATTTAAATTATGAAACTGA
Organism: Pongo abelii; assembly: GCF_028885655.2. Taxonomy (NCBI): domain Eukaryota; kingdom Metazoa; phylum Chordata; class Mammalia; order Primates; family Hominidae; genus Pongo; species Pongo abelii. The sequence continues at coordinate 87,942,838 of NC_071996.2, forward strand.
AGTATGCATTCACCATAAAATATCCATTAACAAGAATAAGAGGAAAGTATGTAATTCATTCTTCTTCACACTGAGCAATCTTTATCTTCATAATATTGACACTTTTTTATTTGTAATGCATAAAACACTTTTATCCTGAATTTTATTTGTTATTACATAGTTTTCATATATATAATTTTGGTTTTTATATTTATTTTATTTTTTTATAAAAATTCACCGAAATAAAATTACTGGCTGAAATTTTGTTATTTTATATGTGGAAGAACTTGAATGACTGAAATACTTTTCTGAAAATCCTTTAGCAACTTATACTTTGACCAGCACTATAAAAGAAACAAATTTTGTTGCAGACTACGTAAGTAAAATTTTATTTCATATTTCTGTGATTACTAGTAAGGTTGAACACTCTCACTATCTCTCTCGTATACTATTTCCTTTCTTAGAAACCCAATGAACTTCTAATTCAAGTGATTATATGGGAAAGCTCTTTTCTCACAGCTAATTTATATTCCTCAGGATGATCTTTACCTGTGAATTTGGTAATTTTGCTGTGTAACGAATTGTATGGTTATAAAATTTACATGTCAATCAAATGTACTAATTAAGAATGATATTCTCATATTTTGAAAAGAGTTCTCATGGGTCAACTAAGAATTTGCTTTAGCAGTTATTAATAATAAATATTCCCCTATGACACTGAAATATCAAAATATTACACAATTAATATATGATATATATATATACACGACTGAAATAAAAGCTAACTTCATAGCTAGTTGTTCTTTATTGTAGGCTTTTAATAAATATTTCTTTACCTTGATATCATTAGTTTGTTCTATAGTCTCATATTATTATTATTGCTTTAAGCTAATGACCAGACAACTATAATTTTGATAATGGAAAATAAAAGGCAAAAATAAAAGAAAAGCACGGGCCTGTACATTAGTTCAAATTGTATTACTTCACCATTCTGCAGATCGTATGACAATCTATCTTCTCTAAGGAATTGCTACTAGGTGTTTACTAATTATTAGCATAAAAGTCACTATAATTTTTCAGGTTATAATTAGTTATGGTGACTGATTCAGTTCAAGGACTCAGCCATCAGCTGTCTTAGGTTATAAACGCAGATATTATTTGCTCTCTTCCAGTCAAGGCAATTCATTGGCTATGCTGTTTGACAGCAGCTGTACCCTTTGAGATATGATTTATTCAGATCCCCTCAATATTACTGCGGAAGCATGGGGAGATAAGTGATTTGATGAGGCTGTGTATTTACTGTCAAATGCCATTATGTTTTGAATGTGCATTAACATTGATAGGGAGTTTGTGTTTTAAAAGTAAAGGATTAAGTCAAATGAAGAAAATTCCAGAAAATCCAAGTGTACACAATCATGTCATCTATAAGCATACATTTTTAAGGGATATTATAAAAATTATCAATTCCACTTTGCTAATTTGTTCATTTATTGTGAATCGTAGATACATTATTTAAAATATAAACATAGAAGACACAGTCGTTACAAATATAAGTTGTCAAATCTTTATCCACTGAAAATAACTGTAATTGTCCTATTTATATTGTAATGATTTAATTTATGTTTATTTTATAAAATAATATATAAAAGAGAGATTTGACTTGGAATAAACTATGTATACAGTAACTTGAATTTAAAATATTCTCTTGATATTTGAATGAACAAATCACATGCTTACAGTGTTTTTCCAACATTTATCTATAAAGTAACTGAAGAAAAATATTACCAGAATATATATCCTACTAATATATGTGTATATATGTGTGTGTGTATAGATATAGATATAGATATAGATATAGATATAGATATAGATACAGATATTCCAGTGGCTAGAGGCTTGAAACAAATGTATTGCAGTGATTTTCCAAATTTTTTTGTCATTGTACTCTTTTTCATCAATTTAGATTTCTAATAATATATATAGTTTATACATAATATATACATATACTTCTAAATATATGTATATGTGTATATATACACATACATATACACATATACATATACATATATATATAAAACTTACTTTGTTTAAGAGTGCTTCTGAGGTCCCCTTCTGCTTTTCTTCTTTCAGCCCCTCCCACCTGTGAAGTCCTGCTGAGTCTCTAATGCCTAAATATCTATGTGATTACGTTTTTAAAAAAAAAAAAATTAAACACAATTTTATCCTCGTAAGAACACTTTACATTAGCTCTATCTTTTTAATAAACTTTAAGTGTACAATACATTATTGCTGATTATGAGTACAATATTATACAGCAGATCTTTTTTTTACCATTGATCTAGCCTAGTGCTTATGTAACAGAAATGGAAATTTAGTGTTGGCTATTGCAGTCACATAGAACATGAAGCAGCCAGTGCTCAAATCTGAGCCTTTGGAGTCTATGCTAAAAGCTCATGACATTCTTACAGGCTCCTTCAAGAAGAAAAGAAATGTTCCAATGACCATATATTCAGTGTCCTATTAAGGTATGCAAACTGAGGATTCAGCCATGGCTGTAACTAAAAAATATAGCAGTTCTATGTAGAATAGTTATGAAAGTATATTTCCTTTATATTTATTAAGTTTATTTACAAATGATTTTCCTAGCATAATTCAGATTTTTTTTCTTTTCACAAGATAGACCACTGTCAGTTTCAGATGATCTGGAGAAATAAGCCAAATGACAAAAGGTGAGGGGCAGAGGAAGCAGGAAGAAGCAAAGAGATAAAGAGAATTGCTTAGGCTAGGACTTAGAGTTTGGCAATACCAACAGCAACCACCACAAGACCGAAATCTAAAGTAAACTTCTACAAACATTAGTTATAGATCTTTCTACATTCAAAGTGCTGAACTAAGAAATTTGAATGCAATATGGTCTTAAATGTGTATTTTCTGGAGGAGGAAACATACATAAATATTTATAATACAGTAAAATGAGAACCTAAAAGTTGGTAAGAGATACAGAAAATGGCAATTAATTCACCCGGAGGTTGGAAAGTAGGGCTATTTTTGAACTAGGCCTTGAAGAAGGAATAAACATTCCATAAAGAGAATAAGGATCATTCTCAATTAAATATTAAATATTTATCTTTCTGGAAGTCATAATTATAATAAAAGCTAACATGTAAATATTTAGTATGTGCCAAGCACATATATAATATAACTTACATTTTTAATCATTTGCAAAGGACTGTTTTTTTATTGACTAACTCATACAAATTTTATTAACTCATTTAACCTCTCAACAACCCATGAGTTTGGAGTGGTTATTACACCATTTTATAGACAAGGAAACTGACATAGAGTTGCTAAGTAATTTCCCCAGTGCACCCATGACTAAGCAAATGGTAGAGCCAGTGAACACATCCAATCAAAGCTACCTCAGAGCTAACATTTTTAACAGTATTTTATTCTGCCTCCTTTAGAGTCATACATAAAACTATGACTGTTAATGAATACATATCATCTATACCTATCAATAGTAAGCAAAGAAAAATTTAAAACAGAGGTTTCTTAAGCCATCAACATGCTGTTATTCACAAATAGAAACGCAAGAATGTCAAATAAACTTTATGAAAAAAGTGGAACAAAATATTTTATAACCAAATTGCTTTCATATCCAAACACATTATTTTGCAAGTTCACTCACTTAAAAAGTAGAGGGTCTTTAGTAGTTGCTTATGTAAGATTAGTAAATCATTATAAGAAGAAGAGTAGAAAATGCAGCTTGGTTATTATGCACAATTTACTTTGATTGTATAGTTGAGGGAAAAACTTGCTCGCGAGTGAGTGATACATATATCATGTAAATATATGTATATTTTAAAACATAAACTTGAAAATTTGGAGTAACAACATTGAAAATAACACAAAGTATTTTAGTGACGTGACAATATTTTTCCCATCTGTGGATTAAATCTAAGAATTCTGGTAATCTTATTTTAAATTGATAATTTTAATTATCTCATGATAGTTCTAAATTCTAGAAGAGGAAAGGATCTTACAATAAACTGAGACCAATGCTTTTTCCTCATAATTTTTTGAGAAAGCATAGATACCATTCTTTGATTAGTATAAAATCCATGAGTCTTCGTTGGGTATGGGCATAGAAGGTCGTTTCTCCCAAATTGTACCTAGTATCCTTCACTTTATTCATGGCGTATTTTAACAAACAATAGTTCTTGATTTCAGCTGAATTACATGTATTTTAGTTTTCTCTTTGATTTGTGCTCTTTGTGTCTTATTTAAAATATTTTTTTCTAAGCAAGATCACAAAGATATTTTCCTGATGTATATTATAAGCACTATATGATTTTATATTTCTATTTAGATTTATGACCCATCTGGAATAAAATTTTGTACATGTAGTGAATTAATTGGAACAATACTAATACTTTTTTCCAAATGGATATCCAACTGATATAGCACATTTTATTTTTAAAGATATTATTTAAATAATTCATGGTACTGCATAGGGATCTTTTTATAAATCAGATGACTGAATATGAGTGGTCTGCTATGGGACAATCTATTTTGTTCCTCAAATTTATTTACTTACCATTGTGATGATACTACCCTTTAAAAACTTGTATAAACTTAAATTTTAATTCCTCCAAACTTGTTCTGCTTAAAGTTTATAATTTTCTGTGCTGAAATGTTGCTTAATGTTATAAATCAATTTATTGGTATTATGTATTATTTTTAATGTTATTGTAAGCAATGTAAAATATTTACTATATTTATTGCTTTTATATATATATATGTTTAATTAAATTTATTTAATAATGACATTGAAGCCAACAAAACTTCTGGGTTGTTAATTCTAACAGTGTATCTTTTAATTTTAGACATCTTCAAAATATATAATCTTGTCATTTGCAAATAATGATAATCACATTTCTTATTTTTTTTTCTTGCTTGATTGCACTCTAAAGATCTTACAAAAAGTGTTTAAAATAATGAGTGATGATGGCAATCTTTTCTTGTTCTGGCACTCAGAGAACAAATTTTTATTATTTCACAATGAATCATAATATTATTGTGGTATTATTTTAAGATACCCTTATCAGACTAAGGAATTATTATTCTATTCCTAGATTGCTCAGATTATTATTTTGTTTCATTTGATCATAAATATGTATTGATTGTATCAAATTCTCTTTATGCATTTATAGCAATGATTATATATATTATTTTAAATTTTAAAAAATTTTAAATGTTGCGGGTACATAGTAGATGTATATATTTATAGGGGAACATGAGATGTTTTGATATAAGTATGTAATGTGTAGTAACTACATCACGGAGAATGGGGTATCTATCCCCTCAAGCATTTATCCTTTGTGTTACAAACAATCCAATTACACTTTTGTAGTTATTTTAAAATGCACAATTAAGTTATTATTAACCATAGTCATCCTGTTGTGCTATCACATATTTGGCCTTATTCATTCTTTCTTACTTTTTTTTGTGTGTGTATCCTCATTAACTATCCCCACCTTCCTCCATTCCCTACCCTCAATACTTTTCTTAGCCTCTAGTAACCATCCTTCTACTTTCTATGTCCATGTGTTCAATTGTGTTGATTTTTAGAGCCCACAAATACGTGAGAATATGCAATATTTGCCTTTCTGTGCCTGGCTTATTTCACTAACATAATTATCTCCAGTTCCATCATGTTGCTGCAAGTGACAGGATCCCATCCTTTTTTATGACTGAATAGTAATCCATTACGTGTATGTACCACATTTGCTTTATCCATTTATCTGTTGATGGATGCCTAGGTTGCTTCTAAACTTTAGCTATTGTGAATAGTACTGCAATAAGCATGGGAGTGCAGATATGTCTTCAATACTGGTTTCTTTTCTTTGGGGTACATACCCAGCGGTGGGATTGCTGGATCATATGATAGCTCTATTTCTAGTTTTTGAGGAAACTCCAAATGGTTTTCCACAGTGTTGTACTAATTTACATTTCCACCAACAATGTATGAGGATTCCATTTACTCCACAACCTCTCCAGCATTTGTCACTGATGGCAGCAGCAGCCCATCTGGAGTGGCTGCTGTGAAGACACCAGCTGCAATGAAAGAGGTGTGACTGGGGCTGTGGGCTCCATGGAGCCAGCGGGAACTGGGAACAGGTGGGGGGATCTGGGTTCCCTTCTGAGTTGGTAGGCAGGAGCCCCACCCTCCTGGGCACAGCTTCAGCTGCCCAGCTGCAGCTCTGGACCCAGGCATTGCTGTGGTCTTGGGGTCCAGGGAAACCCTCCTCCCACCGCAGACTCAGAAGTGCCTGCTCCCACTTCCTGGCCTCTCCCTGATCCTGGCACCCACTCCAATTTCAGAGCAAAGCCGTGGCTGAGCCCAGGTGCTGACACAACCTGGCCGGGTATGCATGTGCTTGGGGCAGTGCTGATATGCCAGCCCCCCGCCACCTCAACCTGCTGTGGACTTTGGGCATGGATGAGCATGTAAGGGAGGCCAAAACGGGCCTGAGAGCAGCTTAATGTGGGCCTGCAGGCAACCCTCAGCACAAACAGCCTGGGTGCTGTGGATGACATGTTGATGGTGGCAGGCAGTAGACAGGCTCCTGGGCAGAAAGGGACAGGTCCCCAGTGAAGCCCCTTCTTCAAGGCAGGTACAGCCTGAAGCATGGGGGCCAAGCTGTCAGTTCTGGTGGAGTCCACTGCCAGGAGTGAGAACTTACGGTGCTTTTTCTGGGCCCACCCATGGCCACCCATGGTTCAATCAGCATGGACTTCCTCCCTTCTAAAGCTCATAAAAACCCTGGACTCAGGCAGGCTCAGGCAGACATGGGGATGAACTGCCTGCAGATAAGAGCTACCCACTCTGAGTCCCCTCTGCACGGAGGGGCTCCACACCCTGCCAGGCTGCGTGGGCAAAATAGGCCCAGCGGGCATGAGCAATACTCAGGCAGAAGGTGCCACTGGTCACAGAGGATTCAGGCTGGCAAAGTGACACCTCTAAGATCCCATGATATTATTGCCTGTCTTTTGGATATAAACCATTTTAACTAGGGTGAATGATATCTCATTGTAGTTTTGTTTCACGTTTCTCTGATGATCAATGATGTCGAGCACCTTATTACATGCCTCTTTGCTATTTGTATCCCTTGTTCTGAGAGTTGTCTATTCAAATATTTTGCCCACTTTTTGATTGGATTATTAGAATTTTCCTATAGAGTTGTTTGAGCTCTTTATATATTCTGGTTATGAATCCCTTGTCAGATGGGTAATTTGCAAATATTTTCTCCCATTCTGTGGCTTGTTTCTTCATTTTGTTGATTGCTTCCTTTGCTATGCAGAAACTTTTGAACTTGATGTAATCCAATTTGTTCATTTTTGCTTTGGTTACCTGTGCTTGTATGGTATTGCTCAAGAAATTTTTGCCCAAATCAGTATCCTGGAGACTTTCCCCAGTGTTTTCTTATAGTAGGTTCACAGTTTGAAACTTTAGATTTAGGTCTTTAATCTATTTTAATTTTATTTTTGTATATGGCAAGAGATAAAGGGCTAGTTTCATTCTTCTGTAAATGGATATCCAGTTTTCCCAGAACCATTAATTGAAGAAACTGTCTTTTCCTCAGTGTATATTCTTTACACCTTTGTCAAAAATGAGTTCACTGGAGGTGTGCGGATTTGTTTCTGGGTTCTCTCTATTCAGTTACGTTGGTCTACGTGTCTATTTTCATGCCAGTACCATCCTTGGTTCTCAGTTATTTTCCATTTGAATGAGCTTTCTACCCCTATCTCTTTCTTCACCTCCACATTAAGGCCAATATCTCTTCAATTTGCCCTATTGGGCTATTTTTTTGACTCTGTAGGCCTGCTACATTTTTTAAATTATTTTTTCTTTTGTCTCCTCTGACTGTATATTTTCAAATAACCTAACCAAAGAATAAGCTTACTCATTCTTTCTTCTGCATGATTAATTCTGCTATTAAAAGACTCTGATCCATTCTTCAGTATGAAAATTGCAATTTTCAGTTCCAGAATTTCTTTCAATTCTTTTAAAATAAATTTTAAATTTCAATTATTCTTTATTTTTTAAATTATGTAATTTCTTCATTAAATTCATCTGATATAATTCAGAATTCCTTCTCTTTGTTATATTGAATTTCTTCAACACAGCTAGTTCGAATTCTCTGTCTGAAAGGTCACATACCTTTGTCTCTCTGTGATTGGTCACAGGTGCCTTATTTAGTTTGTTTGGTAAGGTCATGTTTCTCTGGATGGTCTTGTAGCTATCGGTTGTTCATCTGTCTCTGGGCATTGAAGAATTAGGTATTTATTGTAGTCTTCACAGTCTGGGCTTGTTTGTACCCATCCTTCTTGGGAAAGCTTTCCAGATATTCAAAAGGACTTGGGTGTTGTGATCTAAACTGTGTCTGTTTTAGGGTTCACCCCAATCTCAGTAACGCTATGGTTCTTGCAGACTTGTAGAGATACTGTCTTGATTGTTTTCGACAAGATCTAGGAGACTTGTCTGGATTACCAGAAAGAAACTTTTCTTCTCTTCCCTTACTTTCTCCCAAACAGTCTCTCCTTCTCTCTCTCTCTCTCTCTCTGTGTGTGTGTGTTTTCTGAGCTACCTAAAGCTGGGGTTGGAGTGACACAAGCACCCCTGTGATCACAACCACTATGACTGTGCTGGGTCAGACCTGAGGCTAACATAGCACTGGGTCTTGCCCAAGGCTTACTATAATCACTACCTTGCTACTATTGTCTATGTTTGCTCAAGGCCCTGGGGTTCTACGATCAGCAGATGGCAAAGCCAGCCAGGCCTTGTTCCTCCCTTCAGGGTAGTGAGTTACCCTAGTCCCTGCATGAGTTGAGTCATCCAGGAGTCAGGGACTAGAGTCAAAAATCTTAGAAGTCTACTCCGTGTTCTATTGTATGTGGCCGAGCTGACGGTGAAACCACAAGACACAGTCCTTCCCACTCTTCCCTCCACTTTTCAAAAGCAGAGGAGCCTCACCCTGCATCCTCTGCCACCACAGGCTGTGAGGAGCACAGCCACACTACTGCTGATGTTGCCTTAAGGCCCAAAGGTGCTTAAGTCAGCTTGTGATGATGCTGTCTGGCTTGGGAGTCACCCTTTAGGGCAATGGGCTCCCCTCTGACCCATAGCATGTCCATAAATTCTGTACAAGATTCAAGTCCTGGAATTGGGGATTTTAAGAGCCTACTTGTTGCTCTTCCCCTCTATGGCTGCGCTGGTACCTAAGGTGCAAGACAAAGTCTCCTTTACTTATCTCTCTGCTTTTCTCAAGCAAAAAGAGTTTTGCCCCATAGTCACCACAGCTGTTAATGCACAGAGTCTCACCTGAAGCCAGTAAGCCTCAGAGGCTCATCCAAGGCCCTCAATGTATTACCTAGGTATCATTGCTGGTTATTCGGGGCCCAAGACCTCTTCAATTAGCAGGTGATGAAGGCTGCCAGGACTAGTTCCTTCCCTTCAAGACAGCATGTTCCCTTCTCACCCAGGGTATGTCTAGAAATGTCATCCAAGAGCTAGGGCCTAGGAGGGGGCCTCATTACTCTGACCAGTGCCTCGTCTTGCTGTGGATTAGCTGGTATACAAGATGCAAACAAAGTTCTCCCTACTCTTCCCTCTCTCTCCTCAAATGGAAGGAAGGGGTATTTTGAGCTGTGATCTGTGTAGACTGAGGTTAGGGAAGGAATGATTCCAGCACTCCCTTAGTCGCCCCAGCTGGTGTCTCAGTAGGTTGTGTACCTTCTCTCCACCCCCAAGTCCACCGTCTCTCAGCCTGGTTCAGCACTAAGACTCATCAAGAGTTTCAGTCCTTATGGCCAAGACTTCCTTTAAAGTTAACTTAGAGACCCAGAGCACTGTAGCCCCCGGTAGTGAGGTTTGTAGGAACTCAAGTTTCAACTGCTAAGATTGGCAGTGATTCCCATCTGGCTAGGGCTAATTTTAAGTGTTCCTCTGTGGGCAGGCATCAGCTGAGTTTGGTCCAGTTTTCCTTTTTGCTCTAACAGGACAGCACTTAATTTAGTGCTTCACAATTTCTGTGTTCTTCCTGCTTCACTGCCCAGAGAAATTCTCCACACCATGCCCCTGCTGCCAGGAGGGTAGAGAAGGATAGCATCTGTGAATCCAGACTGTTATTTATTTATTTATTTATTTTACCACTTCAGTACCTCTTACAATTATATGGAATTACCACAAGGTACAATGAGGGCTTACCTGATTTTTGGTTCTTATAAAGGTGTTTTGTGTGTGTGTCTGTGTAGATAGTTGTTAATTTGGTGTCCTAGGGTGGGGTGGGAGTTGGTGGAGCTTTCTCTATCACCATCTTGCTCTGCCTCTCGATTACATAGTTTTAAACATTATTTTAATGTCTAGAATTTGGTTGATTTTTGTATTGTTAAAGAAATGTTTCACTGGTGAAATAAACTCCATTTTGTAATTATGTAGAATACTTTAAAAATCTTTCCCTGTTAATTTTTTTTTTGTATTTTGCTTGAGATTTATTTCTTTTCCATTTGTAAGATAGATTGGCTTAGAATTTTCCTTTCTTGTAATGTCCTTTCCGATTTTGCTATTTAGTGAATTCTGGCCATATATCATAAGTTTGAAAGTGTTCTTCTATTTATTTGTTTTCTGATAATTTGTGTAAGATCTGTTTTTCATTTTCAGAGAGATTAATCAATAAACACTGGTGAGTCTGGTGTTTACTCTATGGGTAGATTTCAAATACTGATTCTCTTTCTTTTTTTTTTTTTTTTTTTTCTCTTTCTTTAATGGCCACCGCATTACCCATTACTAGTACTTTTATTTTGTGTTAATCATACTCAATTTGCTGTATTTCCTTTTGTCTTTCTTTCTCTTTATGCCTGTCTAGGTATTTTCTACCAACTAATAATAGTAATCAGTTATAATACTTACTATAATAATTAGTAATTAGTAATTATTAAGTATATTTTATACTTTTGGAGTTTCTATTTGATTCTTCTGTATACTTTCTAGTTTGCTTGTGAAATGCTCCTTTTTATTTCTTTTCCTGAACACATTTATTCAGGTCACTTTAAAGTCGTTGTAAACCACCTTCAGCAATTGGAGCACTGTTGATTGATTTCCATTTTTCCCTTGGTTCTGAATTTTGTATGATTATTGACTGGTGTACATTATGTGTGAAAATATGAAGGCTTTGAATGACTTTATAATTCCTTTCTGCCCAACAGTTCAGAACTGAGATCAATCCCTTGCTTTAATCAGAGATTGAGTGGGTTCTAGGGAATTTCCAGGTTTGTAAAACTTATTCTATATCTGGTTTTCCATATTTCTATATCCTAAGCTGCATTCTTAGGAAACAGCTCATTTTCAGAGTGAAAAAAAAAAAAACAAAAAAACTGAGAAAGTCCAGCTCACCTTACTTTGGTTTTCTGCTCTCTGTGATCTTGGCTTCCTAAGCTATGGCTGCCATTCTGGCTTTTTGATGCTTTTAAATAGACCTTTTGCTCACTCATTTACTTCCTACACAGCTTTTATATCCCATCAAAATCAAAACTTATTATTTTTTAAAAAGGTTTAGATTCGGGGGTAAATGTGCAGGTTTGTTATATAGATATATTGAGTGACAGTGAGATTTAGGCTTCTAATGTGCCTATCAATGACATATTAAAAATTGCACCTGACAGTTGATTTTTTAATCCTCATCCCCTTCCCTCATCCCCCTTTTAGAGTCCCCAGTAGGTATCATTTCCATCTTTATGACCGTGTGTACACATTGTCTAGCTTCCAATTTTAACTGAGAAGGTGGGGTGTTTAATTTTTTGTTTTTGAGTTATTTCATTTAGCTTAATGGCTCCAACTGTATCCACATTGCTGCAAAAGATATAAGTTTATTCCTCTTTAGCGCTGCATTGTATTCCATTGCGTATATATACAACATTTTCTTTATCCAGTTTTCCATTGATGAAAACTTACGTTAATTTCATGACTTTGCTAATGTAAACAGTGCTGAGATACACATACCAGTGCATGCAGGTATTTTTTGATATGATGATTTCTGTTTCTTGGGTAAATACATTGTGTTGGGATTGCTGGGTTAAATGGTAGTTCAATTTTTAGTTCTTGAGAAATCTCCATAATGTTTTCCAAAGAAGTTGTACTAATTTACATTCTTACCAATGTTCCCTTTCCTCCACATCCTCATCAATATCTGTAATTTTTTGACTTTTTAACAATAGCCATTCTAACCAGTGTAAGATAATATCTTGTTGTGGTTTTAATTTGCATTTCTCTGATAATTAGTGACTTAGGCAGATTTTTATGTTTGCTGGCTGTTTGTGTATCTTTTTTAAGCTTTGTTTTATATATGTATATATATATACTTGGCTTTGTAATACATTTTTATTTATATTTATTTATTTTTTATTATACTTTAAGTTTGGGGATACATGTACAGAACATGCAGGATTGTTACATAGGTATACATGTGCCATGGTGGTTTGCTGCACCCATCAACCCATCATCTACATTAGGTATTTCTCCTAATGCTATTCCTCCCCTTGTCCGTCACCCACCGACAGGCCCCAGTGTGTGATGTTCCCCTCCCTGTGCCCATATGTTCTCATTTTTCAACTCCCACTTATAAGTGAGAACATGGGGTGTTTGCTTTTCTGTTTCTGTGTTAGTTTGCTGAGAATGATGGTTTTCAGCTTCATTCATGTCCCTGCAAAGGACATGAACTCATTCTTTTTTATGGCTGCCTGGTATTCCATGATGTGTATGTGACACATTTACTTTATCCAGTCTAACATTGATGGGCATTTGGGTCGGGTCCAAGCCTTTGCTATTGTAAATAGTGTTGCTGTAAACATACGTGTGCATGTGTCTTTACAGTAGAATGATTTATAATCCTTTAGGTATATATCCAGTAATGGGATTGCTGGGTCAAATGGTATTTCTGGTTCTAGATCCATGAGGAATCGCCACACTGTCTTCCACAATGGTTGAACTAATTTACACTCCCACCAACACTGTAAAAGCATTCCTATTTCTCCACATCCTCTCTAACATCTGTTGTTTCCTGACTTTTTAATGATAGCCATTCTAACTGTCATGAGATGGTGTCACATTGTGGTTTTGATTTGCATTTCTCTAATGAGCAGTGATAATGAGCTTTTTTTCATGTTTGTTGGCCATATAAATGTCTCCTTTTGAAAACTGTCTGTTCATATCCTTCGCCCACTTTTTGATGGGGTTGTTTTTTTTTTCTTGTAAATTTGTTTAAGTTCTTTGTAGATTCCGGATGTTAGCCCTTTGTCAGATGGATATATTACAAAATTTTTCTCCCATTCTGTAGGTTGCATGTTCACTCTGTTGATAGTTTCTTCTGCTGTGCAGAAGCTCTTTAGTTTAATTAGATTCCGTTTGTCAATTTTAGCTTTTGTTGCAATTGCTTTTGGTGTTTTAGTCATGAAGGCTTTGCCCATGCCTATGTCCTGAAAGGTATTGCCTAGGTTTTCTTCTAAGGTTTTTATGGTTTCAGGTCTTATGCTTAAGTATTTAATCCATCTTGAATTAATTTTTGTATAAGGCGTAAGGAAGGGATCCAGTTTCAGTTTTCTGCATAGGGCTAGCCAGTTATTAAATACACCATTTATTAAATATGGAATCCTTTTCCCATTGCTTGTTTTTGTCAGGTTTGTAAAAGATCAGATGGTTGTAGATGTATAGTGTTATTTCTGAGGCCTCTGTTCTGTTCCATTGGTCTATACATCTGTTTTGGTACCAGTACCATGCTGTTTTGGTTACTGTAGCCTTGTAGTACAGTTTGAAGTCAGGTAGCATGATACCTCCAGCTTTGTTCTTTTTGCTTAGGAATGTCTTGGCTGTATGGGCTCTTTTTTGGTTCTATATGAAATTTAAAGTATTTTTTTTAATTCTGTGAAGAAAGTCAATTGTAGCTTTATGGGAATAGGATTGAATCTATAAATTACTTTGGGCAGTATGGTCATTTTTATGATATTGATTCTTTCTATCCATGAACATGGAATGTTTTGCCATTTGTTTGTGTGATCTGTGATTGCCTTGAGCAGTGGTTTGTAGTTCTCCTTGAAGAGGTCCTTCACATTCCTTGTAAATTTTATTCCTAGGTATTTTATTCTCTTTGTAGCAATTGTGAATGGGAGTTTGCTCATGATTTGGCCCTCTGTTTGTCTATTATTGGAGTATAGGAATGCTTGTGATTTTTGCACATTGATTTTACTCCCACACAATAACGGTGGGAGACTTTAACAACCTGCTGTCAATATTAGACAGATCAATGAGACAGAAAATTAACAAGTATATTCAGGACTTGAACTCAGCTCTGGACCAAGCAGACCTAATAGAAATATACAGAACTCTCCACCCCAAATCAACAGAATATACATTCTACTCAGCACCACATAGCACTTATTCTAAAATTGACCACGTAATTGGAAGTAAAACACTCCTCAGCAAATGCAAAAGAAGGGAAATCATAACAAACAGCTTCTCAGACCACAGTGCAATCAAATTAGAACTCAGGATTAAGAAACTTGCTCAAAAACTGCACAACTACATGGAAACTGAACAACCTGCTCATTCATGACTACTGGGTAAATAACAAAATTAAGGCAGAAATAAATAAGTTCTTTGAAACCAGTGAGAACAAAGACACAATGTACCAGAATCTCTGGGACACATCTAAAGCAGCATTAAGAGGGAAACTCATGGCACTAAATGCCCTCAGGAGAAAGCAGGAAAGATCTAAAATTGACACCCTAACATCACAGTTAAAAGAAGTAGAGAAGCAACAGCAAACAAATTCAAAAACTAGCAGAAGACAAGAAATAACTAAGAGCAGAACTGAAGGAGATAGAGACAATCAAAAATCAATGAATTCAGGAGCTGTTTTTTTGAAAAGAATAACAAAATAGATAGACTTGTAGCCAGACTAATAAAGAAGAAAAGAGAGAATAATCAAATAGACACAATAAAAAATATTAAAGGTGAGATAACCACTGATCCCACCGAAATACAAACTACTATCAGAGAATACTATAAACACGTCCACACAAATGAACTAGAAAATATAGAAGAAATGGATAAATTTCTGGACACATACACCCTCCCAAGACTAAACCAGGAAGAAGTCGAATCCCTGAATAGACCACTAACAAGCTCTGAATTTGAGGCAATAATTAACAGCCTACCAACCAAAAAGCCCAGGACCAGATGGATTCACAGCTGAATTCTACCAGAGGTACAAAGAGGAGCTGGTCCCCTTCCTTCTGAAACTATTCCAGACAATAGAAAAAGAGGGACTCCTCCCTAACTCACTTTATGAGGCCAGCTTCATCCTGGTACCAAAACCTGGCAGAGACACAACAAAAAAAGAAAATTTCAGGCCAATAGCCCTGATGAATATCCATGCAAAAATCCTCAATAAAATACTGGCAAATGAATTCAGCAGCACATTAAAAAGCTTATCCACCACAATCAAGTCGGCTTCATCCCTGGGATGCAAGGCTGGCTCAACATACGCAAATCAATAAATGTCATCCATCATATAAATAAAACCAATGACAAAAAACACATGATTATCTTAATAGATGCAGAAAAGGCCTTCGATGAAATTCAACACCCCTTCATGCTAAAAACACGCAATAAACAAGGTATTGATAAAACATACCTCAAAATAATAAGAATTATTTATGACAAACCCACGGCCAATATCATACTGAATGGGCAAAAGCTGGAAACATTCCTTTTGAAAACCAGCACAAGACAAGGATGCCCTCTCTCATCACTCCTATTCAACATAGTATTGAAGTGCTGGCCAGCGCCATCAGGCAAGAGAAAGAAATAAATGGTATTCGAATAGGAAGATAGAAAATCAAATTGTTTCTGTTAGCAGATGACATGATTGTATATTTAGAAAACCCCATTGTCTCAGCCCCAAAACTCCATAAGCTGATAAGCAACTTCAGCAAAGTCTCAGTATGTCTTCTTTTGAGAAATGTCTGTTCATGAGTTAACTTCTCTCTGTCAGGTATAAAGGATAAAAATTATTAATATTTAAATATGCATTTTCTACAATATATAGTTATATTTGTTCCCCAAAAATTGTACATAAATATAACTTTCTTATCAAACCCTTTGATCCAATTTATTTTTATTATTTATATATGTTTGTGAATGTAAATATTTTCAGAATGACATTAAATTTCATTCTTAAGTATTATGTAAGTAAATGTTCTACTTACTAATTACATTTTAAATCACTCATATTAAATTTTAGGATTATGAAGTCATTTGTCAATATTTGTGTCAGAAAGTTTTGGAATCAATCACATAAAGCAAGAAGCTTAGACATAAAACCATCTGAAATACGCTAAAATAGTTACATACAATCATACACCACATAATGACATTTTGGCCAATGATGGACCACGTATCTGACAGTGGTTATATAAAATTATAATGGAACTAAAAAATTCATTTTTGCCTGTAGACTTTGTAGGCATCATAATTCCATATCACAATTACATTTTTTTCTAAATGTAGGATAGTTTAAGTTTTTAGTGTTTATAAAGTGTATAGTAGTGTATAGTAATGTCCTAGGACTTCATATTCACTCAACACTCAATCACTGACTAATCCAGAGCCGCTTCCATTCCTGCAAGCTTCATTCACAGTAAATGCCCTATAGGTGTAAAATATTTTACATTTTATACCATATTTGCTCTTTTTCTGTGTTTAAATATGTTTAGATACACCAATATATACTATTATGTTATAATTGTCTGTAGTATTCAGTACAGTAACATGCTGTACAGATTTGTAGCCTAAGAGCAATAGGCTAGACCATATAGCCTAGGTGTGTAGTAGGCCATACCACCTAGATTGTGTAAGTACACTCTACAATGTTTGCATAACAACAAAATCGCTTAACAATGGATTTCTCAGAATGTGTCCCCATTGTTAAGTGATATGTGAGTGTATATGCACTGAGTCTCAAAGTAATGGGTATAGTGTAAATTGGTTAAATGAGTAATGTATATTAGCATCGCCATTAGCTATATCTGTATTACTCGAATAGGCCATTATATGGTAATCATATTACCTTTTAAAAACACAAATTATTTTCTTTGTAATTAAATTTGAGAGACAGAATGGACACATTCATAGCGAGTAAGATAAAGTTCTCTCAATCCTCAATAATTGATAGCATTTTTTAGTGTTTTCCATGTTCCAGGTATTGTTTTCAGAGCTTTATGCAGGTTTATTAATTAATTCTTATAACAACACCAGGGGTTAGGTAATGTAATTACTTCATCTATTTCACAGGTGGTGCAATATAGGCATAAAGAGCTTAAATAGCCTGTCTGAAACACAGCAGTAGCAAATTCAAAAGACAAAATTTTAACCCTGGCTTTCCCATGAAACAGACACTTAAATCTACTTTCATGTTGCCTTCATTAAGGAGTTGAAAGATACATGTGACTATGGAGTAGGGAGTGACCAGGTAGATATCAGTGATAATAAAGGAAATAAAAAGAGCGGAATCATCATTGTTGAAGCCACAGATTAAGTCATAAATTACATTCAACTGAGAGCAAACAGGGAACTCTAGACTAAGGAAATACAATAAACGTGAATGTTACATCTCTAATGAGCAAATTAACCTGTGATTTTATCTTTTCATAACTTGTTTATGTTCCATCTTGGTCTAGTTTGTATAATTAAAATACTAGTGATTTTTGCAGTTAGTTCAATGTGAAGATAAAATGTATAAATCCTGTTATGGGTGTGTGGCACATAGTAAGCACTGAATAAATAATTATTTAATTTCCTAGGTTATCTTAACAGTCTGCAACAATATACTGAGAGAAGCACTAACAAAACTGCATTTCTCTGTCATTCTATGCCAGCTGTAGTATGTGGGAAGCCTTGTCTCTCCCAAGTACCTTCTGTCTCTGGCAGCTCCATGTAAACTTCAGGAATGGTCAGTGCTGAGCTTTTAGTTGTTGTATCCACCATCTCCACAGACCAAGACCCAGTGACTTGCATTTCTTGCCTCCATGTCCATGGCTTATTTTCTCTCTACTCAGTTCTGTTATCCTACTTCATTCACCGATGTTGTAGACATTGTTCTGAATACTTTTGTTCTGAGCTGTGAGCTAAATCATTCCCATAGGGGTTCTCCTTTCTAAAAATGGTCATAATTGTCACAATAGTATCACCTGTGGATTGGCTGAGGTATTATTAGAAACAACAAAAACTTTACCTGGCTTACTTACATAAAGCATGGGAGTAAACAAACTAAATTTATTAGAAGTGCATTGGAAATATTACAGAATCAAAAGAAACCTGGAGAAGCGGCGTTTGTAGAACATCAGCAGAAAATACAATGGTGATAGCACCACAGAAATAGTTTGTTAGTATGTCCTGCTGCCACCAATGCATACTCATCATGCTCTTGCTGGACAATAAACTTTACCCCTGCTCTAAATTACATCTGGCTTTCCTGGTTTCTTTGAGTTACTCCTTCCACGCTCTTAAGGTGAAAAGTCCCAACCTGCCAAGATTATCAATAATGTCTAAGCCTTAACTTTTAGGATAAAAGATGAAATGCTATAGTTTATTTTAGTACCAAAATTTGAGAAGGATTCTACATCTAACAAACACTTATTCATGAAGTTTAATTGCTGCATTACTAAAATACCACAAATATGCTCTATACCTTCTCATTAAGCATAAATGCATATTGCATCGGAGGCCAGATTATAACATCTCCATTTACTCTGACAGGACCATGCATTTTTTTTTCTGTTAGAATTTGAGACGTATATTCATGCCTCAACAACTACACCACTATAAAGGCAAACTAGCAGGTATTATTAGAGCCACCCCATTCAGACTAAAGAAAAATACCAAAATGTCTAAGAACAAATTCTTATCTACAGGGCTGAACATGTCTTTAGAGGCATATTAAGTGGTAGCAAACATAATGCAGAAAGTCATGGGCACTACCTTATGACTAACTGTATCTGCTCTAATGTACTCAAGATACTTATTTTTAAAAGACTAATTTTCTTTTATTTTTAACTCCTTTCTCTATAAGTTTTCCAATAGGTTATTCTACCTAAAATATTTATGCTAATATGATAGTATTTATTGAATAGTCAGTATATGCCAGATATTGTTCTAAATCTTTCATTGGTATTAAACTTAATACCAAAAATAATCATCAATTCTTCTTATCTCCATTTTATAGATTAGTGAACTGAGCTAAAGAGAACTTAATTTACACATGCATGGACATGTGTGTATAGATATATATAGAGAGAGGAATAGAGACACAAAAAGAGATTAAGAGAAACTCAAACACAACTGTGTTTGTGATACAGTAAGGTTATAAAAGATTCTTGAGCTAAAATGACAGATTGATATTGTCAAAGCCAAATTTGCTTTATAAAATACCAAATCATCTCTCTTAAGAAACCACTGTGAAAAGGTAGACAGGAAATATCTGCATGTCACAGCACATCAATGTTCAATTGTCTCAACCATTAAAAATTTAATAAACACAACCAAAAAATGGCAGTCCGACACTTTTTGAGTTTTACAACACAGAAGTAATTTTGTACAGAATGAATTAGATTCAGGGAAACTGTTGTTATAGGAAATCATCGATTAATGGATTTTATACTAAGATGATTGGTTTCTCTGGCTTTTCTCAGGATGATTCATCGGTTGGCTGCCCACATTAGGTATTTTGGAGCACAGTGTTCTCTCGTTGGAAATCATTCTTTTTGTGAAAGCAGAAATGACGGACACTTAGCAAACAGTTTAAAATTTGCCTCTGTGCTTGCCACTGAAATTGTGCTTGGTAGCAAGTTAAGAAAAAATGGATGCAGTTGTCTCACTGGGGTATTTGTCATTTCCTTGGAGTACATATTCCATGTATCTAGAGATCTCTCAGTAGAATGGCTGGATATACAGTTTACATATTGATAAGAAACTCATTTAATTTGTAATGTCTGTCATTCAAATACTAAAATACAAGTTTGCTTAATTCAGTGTCTTAGTTTTTCAAAGAACAGGGAATCACGTGCTAAATAGTGTTTTGAAATATAAAAAACAGAGAAGCAAATAGACAGCTAATACAAATTTAAACTATTATGATGTATATTAAAAATTGTGTTCGGTGGAAATATATTAAAATTAGTTTTCAATAAAAATATTTGATGATGTCTGATTTACACTAGAGTTAATGGTTATTATATGTTTCTATAAAAGAAATTATAAACTTATTTGTAAAAAAAATATTTGTAAATTATTGTATTTTAGTTGAACTGTTAACCAATATATTTAAATAATTTTTTGTAAACCACCAAATGGTATAATTTTTATTACATATCTAGAAAGATATGACTAAATGATAGTAACTTTTAGTCTAAGTACTGTCCATGCCAATTATCTAATTTTGCTTTTATGTTAAATCTAAGCTCTAGCATTTTTAAGAAGCTACAAACCAAAAAATTGCATGTATAATACTTACAGGAATCATTTATTACTTTCCAGATATTAAAATATTTTTAAAACAGTAGACAGATTCCGCATACATCATTGAGGCATTTGTTGTTATTAAAATAGGTTTGATAATAATAGTATTAGATATTATGTATGCTGAGAAGTTATTATGTATACTAATTCAATATTTTATGCTATTAACTGAATGGTGATACCCATTAATGTATTAGAGTTCCAAAAACCTTATTTACTCCAGATACAAATAACAAATAAATGTCAGTTATTCAGATAACTATGCTTTATACTTTTCTAGAGATTATTATTACTGTACTTTAAGTAAAAATGAAAATGCTTAAATAAAAGTTGGTCTGAAATTATACAACATTGTAATAGAAGGAATCAAACATACAGAAATATCCTAAGTAGCTTATTTCTAGCTTTAAATAATACCATACAACTTCCTTGTTAATAAATTATGAAGATAACATTTTAAAATACCTATATATCTATCATAATTTTGAACACATATGGAAATAGTTCAAGAAAAATACTAACCTATGGACTCTACTGGAATAAAAACAATAATACAGTGTGATAAGTAGAGAGATTCTAGTATTGAAAGTTGAAAGTTGTCCAGTGATAGGAAACAAGTTAATATAATTCCTCACAACAATTAAATGCACAATATACCCTTGAAAAGCAATCCTCAAAAAGTATTCCATGTTAAATCTTAATCAATTTTTTTCAAAAATCTAAATGTATTAGTCAGTGTATACATTTTACTAAACAATGAATCCCCAAATATAATTTGCCCAAGACAAAAATGAATTACTCCACATTTAACACTCTCATTGAGGTTAGCGTTGGAGGTAGGGTAGGACCAAGTCAGATTTCAACTTCACAAGATCAATTTCTACATTCCTAGTGAAAAAAAAGTTTATTATCACAGCTTTTACCTACATTTTCAAAATGTCAAGAAAAATATTAAGAAATTGAGAGGAAATAAAGAATAATAAGTATTTTAATAAAATTATCATCATTTGTGCATAATACAATTATTTCAAAATCTCCAGAAAAACAGAAACTAATAAAATTAACTTTAAAAAATTTAATTGATCAATTAAAACTGCATACTTATTTAAATGGCAGTACTTCTGAAAAGGCGATCTCCAAAAGATCCATGTGAAAAAAGATATAAAGTAAAAAAAAAATCTGCTCTATAGATGTATTGATTTATTATATTGTATAATTTGAGTACAACGTAATACTTTGATATACACATACATAGTGAAATAATTATTACTGTTAAGCAAATTAACATATACCTCTCCTCACACATTTTCTCCTTAATAAAAGCACTTGAAATTTGCTCTCTTAACAAATTCCCAGTGTATAAGATAGTATTTTATTAACTATAGTCCTCATGCTGTACATTAGATCTCTAGACTTCTTCATTCTACATAACTGCAACTTTGTACTACAACTTTAACCCTACATCATCTATTGCCTGGTAACCACTCTTTTACTCTCTACTTCTTTCTATTAGACCTTTGTAGATTCCACATATAAGTGAGATTGTGCAGTATTTTTCTGTGTCTGGCTCATGTCACTTAGCAAATTGGTACAGCCATTATAGAAAATAGTACAGAGGTTCCTCAAAAAATTAAAAGTAATCCTTTTTCTGGGCATATATCCAAAGAAAACTAAATCATTACTGTACTTTCAAGAGATATTTATGCACTCATGTTTATTGAAGCATTATTCAAAATTGTTAAGACATAAAAATAACTTGTTTTCATCCATCAATGAATGGATGAAAGAACTGTGGTGTGGTGTGTGTATGTGTATGTGTGTGTGTGTGTGTGTGTATTTAAAAATTGTATATTACTCAGCCTTAGAAAAAAGGAAATTCTGCCATTTGCAACAAAATGGATGAAACTAGAAGACACTGTTGACTTTAGATTTGATGGGAAAAAACTTTGACTAAATGAGCAAAATAAGCAATGTGCCTTGTTCTTGAATTGCAAATCTTAATAGTTCAATAAGTTCAATAATATTTTATAAATTCTATACATGCTTAAACACAATCCAAGGACAATAAAAAATTTTAGGTGGAGTGATAAGAATTTGACAATACTGGTTTAAAGATTATCTAGAAAAAAATAACAGGTAACTGTGAAATTGAATAATCCTGATGCAGCATTTACCCTGAAAATATAAAATTAGCAGAAGAAAATATAATTATACCAAAATATTGGTCTCATCTTATGGGATAAACGTCATCAAAATGTTACAAAAGGCAGAAACTATAAACAAAGAAGGGGATAGTATTGACTTTTTTTTGTTTTGCTATTTTGCTAATATATATAAAAACACTTGGTATTTTACTGACAACATGTTTGTATCTGTATTTTTGTGTGTATATATATTATATACATTTATGTATACATGTATAGTCACAGTATCTGTATTTTATACACGTTTTACAAGTCAATAAGAATATATGAAAACTTGGTTTAAATTAGGCAAGAAACAAAAATGCCTATTTGCTGTTCATATATTTGTCATAATAGGTAATAAATTTCCTTTTTGAAGTATCTTAATGTCATCTAGATCTGCAATCGATCTCTCTATTCTTACAGCAAAAATAGTTTACAATACCTGAGAATGGCATTTTAAAGAAAAAATCAAATCATATTGATTTGTAAGCTATAATTTTCTAATTAACAGAATTTTGGAGATTTTGGAGCCTAAAAATTTTTGCCATTCAATATTTTAAAGAGTATTCCAAAGATACCCTCTATGTGTCAAGTCATTTTTCAAAAACTTTAATGTTGGCTGCAATTCCAGCAGAATTATTTTAAGTTGCTCAAGCTCAGCATTTTCATACCCTCTGTCTTTCAGACAACATACGTAATTTGTGTTTTAAATACCACAGGGAAAAAAATTATGAAAACTAGAATGAACTAATATATACAGAAATGCATTGTTAATTTTATCTACAAACAGGCCACTCCATCTGTTCAAACATAATGCTCCAAACCAAGGAATATGTTCCAAACCAAAGAGCATGATATTTGACAGATGGAGAGGTCTGTAAGCCGATCTGGAGCATGGAATACTATAGAGTTTGTCACAGGCTCCAATTTTCCACACTAAATGAAATCTAATAGAAATTTCTCCCTAATAAACATCAAAATCAGCACCAATTTTACCAGTTGCTATGCACCATAGACCAAATCATTTTATCTATTTCCTTTCCCATACAAAAGAAACTTGTGTCTACTTTCTGAGTTGATTTTCTACTTTCATGGCTGTTTTCCTGCATAAATAACTACAAATGTCAAGAATATTTCATATCTAACAAAAGGCACCAATGTGTCAAACTTAGGATGCTTACTCTAGCATAAAAATATCATATGAGTCCTATTTTTGGAACAATTAATTATTTAAAGATTGTGTCAACAGTATAAAAGATCTGGAAAAAGCCTAAGATAGGTTTTGATAAATATCTTCACTTTATTGAATTAAACCAAAACAAGATATCTAATTACCTTCCCTAAAAGCATGCAGCCAGTGTGAGGCTAAATAAGATTTCTATGCTCTTGTCTAGGGATCAGTTCTAAAATCCGTCATTCTATTGTGTGATGAAGGACATGGGAGATTGTCTCATTATTAAAATTTCAATGCAATTAAATTAGACAAAAACTTTGCTGAAAATGTCTGTGTTATATGGGTTACTAGGAACTGGGAATACTATTTCAATTTCTACAAATTAGTTGTAGTCTTACCAAATAGAGCATGAGGTCATCCAGTGAGAAACGTGTAGACAAAATATATTAACATTGATGGGTGTGACATTAAATCTCAGTAATTAAAGCTAGGACATAGTTCAGTATCTAATTTCAGTATTTCAAAACTCAGAGCTACTTATGACTTTGCCTGTCAGTAAACTGGGCATAATTTAAACCTTGCTTCTAGCCCTGCTCAGTTCGAAACCTGGGTAGTAATGACTATGTCCTACCACCTAGGAGGATTTTTAGGGCAGCTGAGAGCAACCTTGTAAGAAATTCAGAAATTTAGTCAACATTTCCAGTGGGAAACCTTAAGGGAAGCCAACTTGTAGCTTCTTCAGAAGAACTTCATCATATATGAACTGCTGTTCTAAAGATACATCCTTTTACTCCACTTGAAAGAAATGGAATATTCAAGCAACTAGACTACAAATTTAAAGACTGAAGGACTTATTCTTCATTTCTTGGATATGAGAACCTTCATATTATGTAAAATTCACGTAAAACCAGTATTTCATAGCCATACTTAAACTTGAGCTAACCAAATGGGCCTTCTTTCTCTAGCCATGAAATAAATATTTCTAGATTTTTAAGTCAGATATTTCAGCTTTCAGTTGCTATATTATCATTTTGATGGTCATTTATTTCACCACATTATTCCTACGTAAAATGCTCTAAATATTCTATCTCTCAAATTTACATGACTCTATTTGATGGTATTTTGTGTTAACATATACATTCTAATGACAGACTTTCAAAATGTGGTTCTAAACTTATTTCCCAATTATAGTAAGTGTTACTGACCCTGCATCTCTTCATACCAATAAAATTAATTGAGAGGGTGTTTTCAGTACCCGAGTAGCAGTTCAGACACTTCTTTGAATATCAGGGTAATTTCATCCCCTCTTTTTAGTACTTGCCTATTAATATGTCTCCACACCTTTTATTCCCATTTCCTTTTATTTTTCTTTTGATTTCTAACCTAGCATATGACTTGTAACACTGATAACTGCTGATGGCAGATAGTGTGCATATGTGTGTGTGCACACGTGCACATGTATTGAACTTTAACTTTACCCATGAGTTTGAGAAAATAAAACATACTTAGAAAAATAAGTTAAACCTCTCTAAGCATTAGAAAGTTCTTATTTTCATCTGTGACACCAGATTGCCCCATGCATTGCTCTTCTTCTAATTCCTGCTTAACATATTCACTTTTAAATCTAATTAGCATTTTAGTGTTAATATATCCAAAATAAATTTTTGATTCCTCCACTCGAATAAAAAACTTATTTCCCACCTCAAAAATCATGGCAAAACCAATTTAATTTTATCTTAAAATAAAGAACCATCATTATTTATACTCTTATACCATCCTTCACATTTGATTCATTAACAAATTCTCTCAGTCTCATTTTTGAAATACATTTCTTATCAGTCCAAAATTATTTATCACCAAGGTCTAGATTCAGGCAATGATGTTCTCTTTTGGGAGCTAATGTAACATAATTTTTCCATTGCTGAAACTACAGTCTATTTTCCATACTGTGCTCAGAATATTAGTTTATTGTATATCTTCCTTATTGCTTCTTTTAGCTTTTCCTTCCTTTCCTTCTTTATTCATTATTTTTTCCTCCCTCCCTCCCTTTGTTCCTTACTTTCTTCCGTCTTTCCTTCCTTCTTCCTTTCTTCTTTCCTTCCTTCTCCTCTCAAATGAATCAGATTGAAAGTCTCCTCTTCTTTAATCTTTCATATTAAGTTCAGTTATATGTATAGTAAAGTCAAAATTCTACTGTGCCAACAATTTGACCCTAGCTCACTCTCCAAGCTTAATCATGCACCAGTCTGTTCTTTCTCAGTATATTCCAGGTAGAGCTCAGTCACATCTCAGAGTCTTTGCATTTACTCTTTACCTTGTAAAAATCTTCCTCAGGTTCTGAGCATGACACCCCCAATTATCATTCAGTTTTTCAAATGTTACCATCTCTAGAGAAAGTGCTTGTCTGGCCACTCTATTTACAATTCTGTACTGCTCCACGCACCCACAATTACCCTCAGTGATTGCTAATTTTATTGTCAACGTGATAACCACAGTGATATTGTTTGGTTGTGTTGCCATCCAAATCTCATCTTGCATTATTGCTCCCATAATCCCCACATGTCATGGGAGAAACCCAGTGGGAGGTAACTGAATCATGGGGGTGGGTTTTTCCCATGCTGTTCTCATTACAGTGAATAAGTCTCATGAGATTTGGTGGTTTTATAAAGGGCATTCCCCTGCACATCTCTTTTGTCTGCCGCCATGTGAGACATGCCTTTGTTCCTCCTTTGCCTTCTGCCATGATCGTGAGGCTTCCCCAGAGTCCATTAAACCTCTTTCCTTTATGAATTACCCAGTCTTGGGTATGTCTTTATTAGCAGTGTGAGAACAGATGAATACACATGGGGGTACCCAGATATTTGGTTAAATGTGATTCCTGGATGTGTTTATGAGGTTATGTCTGATTGAGATTAACATTTAAATTGATAAAGCAGATTGTCTTCCTTAACAGGGGTGGGTCTCATTCATTCCATTGAAGTCCTGGAGAGAATAAAAGGCTGAGAAAGAAAGAATTCACTCTCTCTGCCTGTCTTTGAGTTGGGACATTGTTACTCTCTCCTTCCGACTCAGACTCTGACTGGAACTTGCATCATCAGCTCCTGCTTTTCAGGCCTTTGGATTCAAACAGGAACTATATCATTGGCTCTCTTCCGCCTAGACTTCTCAGTCTACATAATCACATGAGCCATCCCTTCATGTCAATCTCAGCTTTCCAGCATGCACCTCAAAACCCTCTTGGTCCCTATCCATTACTCAGTTTCAAAGCCGCTTCCACAATTTAGGTATTTGTTACAGTAGTGCCCCACCTCTCATTACCATAATCTTTATTAGTCTGCTTGAGCTACCAAAACAAAATAATATAGGCTGGGTGGCCAAATAATAGACATTTATTTCTCACAGTTCCAGGGGCCAGAAATCCAAGATCAAGTTGTCTGCAGATTTGGTTCTTATTAAGAGCCCTCTTCCTGGATCACTCTAATCGCCACCTTATCACTCTGTGGCATTTTTTTATGACAGCTAAAGTAGATGAATACACTCTTTATCACCTTTAAATAATGAAACATCTGAATATTAATGGAATTATATATATATATATAATTTGTCAGGAAACTTCTCAGTTTATATTCAAGCTAGCATTCACAGGTTCATTTATAGTTTCTGGCAGGTAGTCTTTTTCCAACCCAATGTTTTAATACAGTTCTAATATTAATCCTGTCCTCTTATTGTGGAGCCTATGACAAAAGTACAAATAAAAGCTTTCTTAATAAATGCCCAAATATTTTAAAAGTATAAATCAAGAAAATCAAGCATTACATAAAATATGTTCTATATCTTGTTTCAAGAAATATAACTATATTATTCAGGCCTCCCCAAAGAAACAGAACAAATAGAATCTCTCTCCAGCAAGCTGGAAATTCAGGTAAAAGTTGATGTCTCAGTTTGAAGTCTTAAGGTTGAAAACTCAGGCAGAATTTCTATGTTGACATCTGGAGGCAGAATTCCTTCTTCTGCAGGAAACCTTGATATTTGCTCTTAAGGCTTTCAACTGATTGGATGAAGCCTATTTGAAGTCTGATCAAGAAAGTAGGTACCATATGTTAGCAATTAATATGCAAAACTAACCATTACAATAAACATTATTATTAACTACAGTATTAAAATATATAACATTTTTCTTCAATAAAACTGGATAAAGGCAACACATCAAGGACGAATGAATTGAATTATTATCCTACACACCTGGATGTTATTATGTTGATGGGACAATGAGATTTGGATGAGTATAGAAGACATGTAATTCATAAATTATTATATTTTTGTAACAAAATATATTTTTATTGCCTTCTTTTTATAAAGTCATTATTTCTTATAAGAAATAATTTCACATAATATGTATTTTATTCAGTTATGATCTTAAATCATAAATAATAAGTAATTGTATTTAAAGTATCCAAAATGTAGGTATCAAATTTTAAAATTAAAGTATGTATATTTTCTAAGCAGTTATTTTTCTTGAAACACTAAATGTTATTTATTAAATTTAAATTAATTATTAAAATGTAAAATGTATTCAAATACATTTTATTTGTAAATTTAATTTAAAATTATGAAATATTTAAAAAATGAATTTATTTACAATTCTACCATTAAATATTTATTTATTTGGTAACATAAATAATTGGTATCAGGCTTCATGTGTTACTTATAAATGTGTGAATAAAATTTTAAGTTATATAAATAAACGTTTATCAGTAGCCATGTAAAATATTTATGAGCACTGTACTAAGTGATTGCCTTGAAAATTAACAGTGGGACTTATGGCATTCAGATACAGTCAACTTTTGTTTCGAGGACATTGCTCAAAGGACACAGAGAAGCATGTTCTTGGGTCCTGGCATGTGCTAGGTAGGCGTTGAGAGTAGATGTTTCAGGTCACAGGATGCACTATATCAGTATCAAGCAGCAGATTCCAAGTGACAAAAGTGCACATGTGTATTTTTTAGATTATGTTTTGTGTGGTTTCAGTATTAGAGACTTACTGAAGGGCAGGGCCCAGAGAAGAATCCCTTCTTGTCATGTTCTAAGGAGAGCACATTCTAACTTCAATACTTACTGTATCTATCTTCTACAGAAAGTCACCTGAATTCTCTGAACCTCTTTATCTGTGAAAGCATTATAAAAATATCGGTCTTTCCTAACTACGAAGTTTGAAAGAATCATTTTTTTGTGTACAATCTCTATGACACAAAAATGTTAGACATCGTTATTGATATTTCTTCATTTTTGCTGGATATTTTTCTCATGTTGTTGTCTGTAATAGGCATGATGGTGCTGCACAGGGTACACTTCAAGAAAGACTTTGTGTAGCAGTTGATAGAAGTGCTGTCAGTAGATAACCTTCAGCTGTCAGCCTCTTCAGGGTTATCTCATCTTCAGAGTGGCCTCACCTTTCCTGAGGCAGCCTACTTGATGAGCCCTGTTAGTAGCAGGATTCCTAATGGGGGCAGCAGAGGTTCACGTAGGGACTCATTTCAACTTGACTTCTCCCTATTTCCTTCCTCTATCCAAACTCCACTGAAGGATTTGCTTCAGTGGAGTTTAATACCACAGTTGATCCTAGGAGAAGTCAGGTATATAGGTTAATAAGGTAATATTTGGCAGTAAGATCATGAACTATCATCTGGTAACATGGATTCTGTTTTACTGCTCAAAGCTCCTAGCAGAAAGGGATGGTGCAATTGGTTAACTTTCATGGGTGGAGCTTTAGGATGGTACACCAGTGGAAAGATAGTCAAGGTGGTACAATATATTAGGTATCTGAGAAACATAAAGTGAATAGTAACTTCAAGGACAATAAAATGCAGTGGCTACTACTAAGATCAACAGATGCTAAAAAAGTAAATAAATAGGGAAAGGCTGAGATCAATTAACAGGCAATCAAAAGTTAAGTGTGAAAGCCAGAGGTTTCATTAGTAGTAAATAAAGAGGCTCACATCTGATTTGAGTTGGGTGGCAGACGATGTTGAGAAGACTAGTTGAGAAAACTCATCCAAATAATAGCATCAATTACAACCATTCCTGTGTCAGACGTTTTAGTCTTGCTACATAGGTCCTTTCCAAATGAAAGAGCTAGAAATGTGTTCTTATAATAGGCATGTATTTCAGGTATGAATTTTCCTCTTCTGTTTGAAAGGCAGCAATTTCACAACTAGATGGCTTATGAAATGTCATAGGATCCAACATAACATTATGTCAGACCATGGAATCTCTATTAGAGAAGAGGAACTACAGATGTGTGCTCATGTCTGTTAGTTCTATTGATTGATTGTAGCACATTCTCCATCAACTAGGAGCTACTAACCAGCTAAAACAGTGCAACAATCTGCTGTAGGCACAGCTGAAGCGCCAGCTGGAAGAAGATACCTTGAGAGGATAAGAAGAATGAGCCACAAGACACTATATTGTATATAAAGCATATAATTTTAATCAAATATTCCTACTTCTCCAGGAGTCTTGGGAATAGGAAATTTAACTACACTTACTATCACTCCCAGTGACCTTCTCAGGGGATCTGTGCTTCCTATTCCTACAACTTTGGGCTCTACAATGTTAGAGGCCTGGGTCACTAAAGGTAGAACACCTTTTCTAGGAGACACAACAAGAACACTATTGAGCTACAGCCTATGCCTGCTGCAGGGGCACTTTGGGATCCTTCTGTTTGTGGTGCAGAAGATTAAAAAAGAGGAATCACCATATTGATAAGAGTAATTGAGCCTGATTATCAGAAGGAGGAAGGGCTGCTTTCACAATGGAGGCGGGGAGAAATATGTTTTGAACCCAGGTGATCCGCTTGGATGTCTCTTGGTACTTATTTCCTTGAGCAAATGTAACTACAAATGAACAGGTACAGTACTCCTGGCCTGAGAAGAGGATGTTGACAAGGGCCTTGGATCACTGATGGATAAGGATTTAGCTATGACAAGTAGAAGTGGTTGCCAAGCCTAAAGGTGATTTAGAACAAATAGTAAAGAGATGATGAGTATCAGTTTTGTTCCCAAGACCATCTCCAGTGGTTCTTCCCAATAACCCTATTGGTACTCGCCAATAATCTAACTCTTCTAAGGTTCTCCCAGAAAGACAGGTCTGCCAGAATTTTGTATGAACCCTGAAAAAGCTGCTTTATAAATGTATAAAAGGAGTTGAATCCATGAGGCACAAGGGATGGCAGTGATGGGCATGGAGCTCTGATACCCAGATCATCCGGGTAGGAAAGAATAGTTTCTCCAGCTCTTGGGCATACTGTCAGCAGAGAAGTTTCGGCTGTCAGTTCTTGGGACTGCCTCAACTGCAGAGTGGCCTCACCCAAGGGTATGCCTGTCTTAGTGTAGCTCAAATCCAATGACCAAAGAAGGTAAGGATATCAAAGTCTGGCCATTTAGCTCAACACAGGAAAATGCTGGGCCCATATTTAGCTCCAGAGTTGTCTGTCAGATCAGTCAACTTTTCCCACCACCCATCTTGCCTTTTGTACCCTCCCTTCCACATTGGTTCGTTCCAAGAACACCCCAATAAACATCACGCACACTAAACTGTGTCTGTGTCTCAGAACCTACTTCCTGAATAACCCAATCTGCCACTCTCTATTAATCTTAACATTGGCTTGAGTTTGCCGTTACCTATGCCCTAGGGCATGCGTAATCACTTTGTACTCTAACAGAAAAACAGTGTAGTTCTAAAGTCTCTTTGTTTCTTGATTGTACCCTTTCTGTATGCCTAACATTAGAATTAATTCATCACACTTGTGTGAGCTGTGTCTGTTTTGAAGTCTTAGCCCTCTTTGTTTTTAATATCTGGCTTTGCTTGGAATTCATACCGCTTAATTTGCCTATTTCTAGCCTACTATGGTGCTAATTTATTTTTGTCACTACAAAGCATAAGCCAGATGAATAGAGATAGAACAACATCATCCAAAGGGAATACAACTCCAAGAAAAGTTTGGGAACAACTGTAATCACAATCTATTGATTTAAATATCTCCAAAATAATTTTGAGAGTTATTCAAGTAAATCCATCCTCCAGTAAACATTGAATTTCTACTACAACTATTTTTATACATCTGAAAATAAGGTGTCATATATCCATGGTGAAAGGGGACTATATTGAGATATTTCTAACATTTAAAATTCTCATTCATTTGCAAGTAGTAAAACTCAAGACTCTGTCCCCTCTATGCTTATAACTAAGAACTTTGTTTAGATTTGCTGAAAACCTGGAGGTATGGTAAATTTTTTTTATTAGAAATTCAGTTTAATCTGTCCTCAATGTGCCAAAGTTGCTATAGTTACTCTATATTTTTTTAAATTTTTGAACAGTATGTGCCTAGTTTGTAATCCAGTACTAGCCTGTTTTACTTAAAGAAACTAATTTAGAATTTGCTTAACTGGATTATTTTGCATAGTAGAGTTATTGATCTTAGCTTGAGAGTTTTAGCTTCAACATCCCAATCCCAAATTTTATATTTATTTTAAACATGTGCTTAGAATCCTCATTAACAATGCCTTCTATATCTAATTCACAAGCTTAGAAAGGTTTAAAAAAATTAAAAAATTGAAAATACTTTGAAATCATAAATCTTTTTTACAGAATATGAATACTATTTGGCTATTGCCAAACAATTATTTAGTGAATGTTGAAAGTTTTACATTAAATACCTATTAATAATTTGAATAATTTGTACTGAGCTCTTTTGAGATATATTCTATTCTGTGCAAACATATTAGTATTACAGTTCTCCAGGAAAACAGAATAAATAGGATGTCTACCTATCTATCTATCTATCTATCTATCTATCTACCTACCTACCTACCTACCTGTTTGTCTGTTTATCTATGATCTATCTATCTGTATCTATCTATCTATCTTCTGAGAGAGAAAGAGAGAATCAGGTTTATGTTAAAGAAGTGGTTCGCAGTAATTGTGGAGGCTGGCAAATTCAAAGTCTGCAGGATAGGCCAGCAGGCCGGAGACCTAGGGAAGAGCTGGTGATGTTGAAGTCTGAAAACAGTCTACTGGAAGAATTTTCTCTTTGTTAAGGGGAGTCAGCCTTTTTCTTAAGGCCTTCAGCTGATTGGATGAGGTCCACCCACATTATGGAAGGTAATCTCTTCGTTCACAGTCTATTAATTTAAATACCAATCTCATCTAAGGAATACATTTACAGCAGAATCTAGATGTGTTTGATCAAATATACGGATACCGTGACCTAGCTAAATTGACATATGTAAGATTGACCATCAATACACACACACACAAATACACGGTGTCAGAAAATGATAAATGTATATGTCAAGGCTTACAGTTTAAATCTGGCAAGAAGTAGAATCTTACTTATGCAATATTGCTCTCAGTAACACAAGGCACATTATCGATGTTAATGGTAGGAATGTGGAAGAAAAGGAATTTGACATTTTTCCTGTGTTATACATTTCAACATAGATATCAGTATCTGTCTACTTGTAATTGGATTTGCCTTTTTAAATTTAATTAATTACAAAATAAGATTAATGCAATTAGCTAAAACCTCAAAAATCTAAATTGCAGGCTTAGTAGCATGCAATAACTATTGGTATCAGTTATGTTGTTTGGAGCAAAACTAGTCACTCATAATAGTGTAAACAAAAAAGAACATTAGAATTACTTATGGAATATAAAACAGAGACTTTCCATAGACCTCACTCACATATTCTGATTTTGTAGGTTTGGAGGAAAGCCTTGCATGTGCATTATTAAAATATTCAATAGATTGTTATATTTCACTACTGAATGAGAATCACTGGTACAGAGCATGCTGTAGAAGACAAACAATAACTAGCCTATAGAATTTAAAATAATCTGGAAAGTAAAAACACTTAGTGTTCATTTGGCAGGCCAATGAATCGGAATTTAAAAGGACATGGATTCCAGACACTACTACTAATGTAGTAGAGACAGTGCTTCAGGAAATGAGAAGTTATCCAGCCAGACAACAACAGCATAATAGTTGGAAATATGATCAGCTAGGCACCAGGTTGGTAGATAAAACAGAAAATCTGTGTCCAGCAAAATTAGCAATTGATGTTTATGAGAATATCTGACAAAAATAAATTCTAGTCAACCCACTGGTTATCAAGATAATTTCCAAAGAATGATGCTTGAGAGAAGAGCTTCTTAACTTGAGAGATCAGGTAGAGATAGAGTAAAATTATAGTTTGGGACAATGTAGGGGCCATGAGCAGTTATATGAAAGAAAGGAGGCATGTGTACTGAATTTTTGTTTCTTACTATTTCATGCTTTCCTCTATTCTTTGCTGTTATTGTTGCTCGGTTTTTGGTTTATTGAGGTACAATTTATATAAAGTAAAATTCATTTTTTAGGAGTGCTGTTCTATAAGTTTTGACAAATTTACACAGTGAGTGTCAACATCACCATGATTAAGATAAAAAATATTTCTTATTTTCTTCCCTAACTTCCCTAATACCCCTTTGTAGGAAATTACCTTGCATTACCCCCAGCCCTTAGCAAGAGTTGATCTGATTCCTGTCCCTGTATTTTCTGTCATTATAGTTTCAAAGTGTCACTTAAGTGGAAACCTTCCGTATATAGCCTTGGTTCATGGCTCATTCTGATTCTGAGTTAATTGGCATTGTTTGCATACATGACAATTTTCTCATCCATTCACCTGTTGATGAATATTTGGGTTGTTTCTAGCTTTTGACGATTTTGAATAAATCTGCTATAAATATTCACAAACATATGTTATTTAGCTATAACTTCATTTCTCTTTGGTAAATAACTAGGAGTAGAAGTGTTAGGCCATATGGTAAGACTGTTATCTTTATATAAAACTGTCTTACTCTTTTCCAAAATGCCTGGGTCCTTTGCAACCACAGCAAGAATATATGAACATTCCAGTTGCTCTGTATTATCAAGTCTTTTATTAGAAATAATCTGTTAGGTGTATAATAATATCTTATTGTGGTTTTCATTTCCATTTCCCACTTTGTGTCTTGTCTTTCCATTTTCTTCAAAGTAGGTTTGAAAGAGCAGAAAATTTTAATGTTAATGAAGTACAATTTATCAATATTTTATTTATTTGTTATTATTTAATTTGTCCTACATACTGATAATTGTTTGTGTCCTACATAATCTCTGCATAACCAAAGGATACAATGTCCCAAAGATTTCCCTATGCTTTTTTCCTAGAAATTCCCTAGCTTTATGTCTATGATCCGTTTTAAGCTAATTTTTGTATGTGATGCCATTAGGAGTAGAGAAACACATTTTTGTACATGGTTGTTCTATTGTTACCTATTTATTCATTAAAAAGACTATCCATTATTAACCCTTGACCACCTGAGGAAGCAGGAAATAACCATTTACATAGATCTTTTTCTGCATTTTCTTTTCTGTTCCATTGATCTGTGGGTTTATACTTTTGGCAATGCCACACTATCTTGATTATTGTAGCTTTATAGTTATTGTTACAATGAAGCAGTGTAGATCTGCAAAATTTACTCTTCATTTTCAAAATTATCTTTGCTATTCTACATGCTTTGTTTTCTATATAAATTATAGAATCAGCTTGTGAACACAAAACTGCTGATGAAGCTTGAGATTATCCTGCATCTATAGAGAGTTTAGAGGAGAATTGATATTTGGACATTTTTTTCCAACCCAAGAACACATATATCTACCCATAATTTAGGTCTTATTTGGTTTTTCTTACCAAATGTTTTATGATTTTCAGTATAAAAATCTTACAAATATTTTGGTGTAATTATTCATACATATTTCAAATTTATTGGTATTTATATATGTTTCTTTCCAAAATTTCAATTCTCAACTATGTAGAAATGCAATTGGTTTTTAAATAATGACATTTCATCCTGTGAATTTATTAAATACGCTTATTCTATTGAGCAGCTCTTTTTGGGTTCCTTGAGACTTTCCACATAGAGAGGACATCTGTGAAAAGAGACTGCTTCTTTCCAACAAATATTCATTTCATTTTACTCTCTTCCCTGATTTGTTAAGTAGAATCTTCATTACAACTTTGAAAAGGAATGGTGAGATCAGACTTTTTTTCTTGTTTATCATCTTACAGGGAACACATTCAATCTTTGAGCATTTAGTATGATGTTAGTCATAGGTTTTCATGAGGTCTTTATCAAGTTGAGAAAGTGATCTTTCATTTGTGCAGAAATTTTTATAACATATTGTAGTGAATGCTTATAATTTTATGTTGCCTTGACATCCATTTTTGATGAAAGTTTAGCTTTCTCATGCCAGAGGCAGAGTTCAGTCACCCTTGACATAGTTTCTCATTCTGCATCACACTCAAATGTCTCAAGCCACAGACCAGAGATAGAACTTAGAGGCGTCTCTCTTGCCTAGTCTCTCAGAATAGCTCCCCTCTTTCCTACTGCTTCCCTTTAATAAACCATTCAGGCATATGTACATAAGTGACCCACACCCTATTTCCTTATGTTTACCACTTCTGGCAATAGTCTCTTCTCTCTCCCTGCCTCAGTTTCTTGACCTCCAGGTGTGCCATGTATTCCTCAGTGTCTGTGGGTACTAAAAACTCTTAAGCTTTCACATTTGGTTGTGTCCTTGAAGCTGTTCCTGCAGTCTGAACCCTGATGGCAAGGCCACCCAAAGGGATGCAGTGGATCCCCTGGTGGTGTGCTTTCGTTCAGGCCTCTAGTGGCTGTTTGGGACAATAGCTAATGAATTGATAATGAAACTTGAAGAGTTTCATTCAAAAAAAACATAGACCCTGGACTTTGCCAAATGCATGCTGCATCTCTCAAGAGGATCTTGTGTTATGGTTATTTATTATTATTTTTAGGTTACATTACATTCATTGATTTTTGAATGCTGAACAAACCTCTTAAAATAAATTCTACTCTGACATGACATTTATTTGAGAGAGAGAGAGGGAATGATTATGATAATGATGATAATAATGATGCTGATGCTTTTTTCCATTTCCATGAAGAATATTACTCTAGTTTTTCTTTTCATGTAAAAAGAGTTTTTGGTTTTGGTATCAGTGTAATGTATGCCTCATAAAATAAATTGGAATGTGCCTCTTATTTTCTAGAAACATTTTTGTAAATTTAGTATTATTTATTACTAATTTTTGTAAAATTAGTATTATTTATTTTGATAAATCTTTCCAATGAAAACATCTGGCCTGGGGCTTAGGTTGTTGAAAGATGTTTAACAATGAATTCAATATCTTCAGTAGTTTTGGTACTAATTAGAGAGAGAGAGAGAGAAAGAAAAAGAAAGAAAAGGAAAAGAAAGAGAAAGAAAGGAAGGAAGAAAAAGAAAGAGAAAAAGAAAGAAAGAAAGAGAAAGAAAGAAAGGGGAAGGAAAGAAGGAAGGAAGGAAGAAAGGCATTTCTATAAACTCTATTGGTTCTGTTTTTTTTTTTTTTTTGAAGAACCCTGACAAATACATACACTGTCAGATGTATGTATCTGGGATTTTTTTGAGCCATTTAAACTTTATACCTAAAGGCATATAATCAATTTTTGTCAGTTAGTCGGTAGAAATATAGCTTTATTCTGGCCGGGCACGGTGGCTCATGCCTGTAAGCCCAGCACTTTGGGAGGCCGAGACAGGCAGATCACTCGGTCAGCAGATTGAGACCATCCTGGCTAACACGGTGAAACCCCGTCTCCACTAAAAATACAAAAAATTAGCCAGGCATGGTGGCGGGCGCCTGTAGTCCCAGCTACTCGGGAGTACTCGGGAGGCTGAGGCAGGAGAATGGCGTGAACCCGGGAGGCGGAGCTTGCAGTGAGCTGAGATGGCGCCACTGCACTCCAGCCTGGGCGACAAAGCAAGACTCCGTCTCAGAAAAAAAAAAAAAGAAAAAAAAGAAATATAGCTTTATTCTGAGGCAAAAGTTAGGTGTTTCTGCATGTGTTAATTGGCTCACGTGAAATAATACTGATCATTTTGCCATGATGTATAAATAAATAGCAGTAGTTGAGGAAGTCAGGAGCCAAACTGACTGCATCATATTTCTAATAACAAGTGAAAGGTAGACTAAAATAGTGTCTCACTTTGCAATTGCTAATTGAGAACATGTAAAATAATCCTATAAATTATTTCTTAAAAAGTAAATTTTATATACGATGGATTTTAAACTTGCAGTAGCTATCCATGAAAAAACAAAATTCAGATAGATAAAATAACATTTAAAAAAGATAAATGTTTTTGAAATTTGAAAATTCATGAAGGAAATATTGACCTACTTGAAATAAGTACTTTTGAATAGTTAAAATAAGAAAATAAAGGCATTTTATTCATTTTATTGATATTAAAAGCAAGTTATAATAACATGTAGTTTGAATTCTAAAATAAATGTATCAGTTACTCCTTCCAAAAACCACTGAGACCAGATCATTAAGATTTTTCTTTTTTAATGTAAAATAAAAATAACGTAATGACTCTGGAGATGCTAAATAATAGAAGCTTAGGGAGGGAATAGATAACTGGTTGGTCCTGAAATTACAAATTATACTAGTTCTGAGCCTTACATTTTTTCTCAAATATGCACCCTAATTTAGGTAAATAATATCTTATAATTTGATATATTATATTTTTAATACAAATACTTAGGCCAATTATCACATTATGGCAGGAATTGAAAAATATTATTTAAAGAATTAGGTTTGACTTTTAACATATAAGTTGAAAACATAAAAACATGGTTTCAATAAGTCTACAACTTTACTCATGATGTTTACTAGATATCATTCAGTTTACATTTAGATATTTCTACACATAAAACTATCCATTGTGTTTTCTGACCTCTCATTAATATTACAGTATCATCTTTTTGCAATGCTTGCCATGAATTTTTTGACGTTTTCTTTAGGAAAAGAAGAAGCATATCTATATGAGTAAATTTTTTCAGTTAAAGTTGAATTAGTGTTTGTTCATACACAAAAACTTTTTTCTAAAGTATCTCTTAAAAGTAAGTATAAACTAAAAAGATTACTATAAATGCTTTAATGAACATTTCTGCAAAACTTGAATCACAAATTTCTGATTCAAGCTCAGTATTTCTCTATTGTTCAGACAAATTTTGGTAAATACTTCTTAATATATATCTGAAGGTGCATTTATCAGCTAAAATCATTAAAATTATATTCATTTTATCTAGTTTAATGTAATTCATTAGAACAATATAACATTAATATAATAAGGAATAAACAATAAAATATGAATTAACAATTCCACTACAAAATAATAATCAACATTACTTATGTTTTTTTATTAACATGCTTCATTATTTTATAAAATGACTCCATCTAAATTTAGCAAAAATAAACTTTATTGCATAATCACAAAGGGATTAGGCACAAACCAGGAACTAGAACGCAACTTGGTGTCAGGTAAGTGCAACAATGAGATTGGAAATAGATCTGGATTCACTTTCTCATCTCTTTTTCTTTCTGCTTTCAGCTTCTTGTTTTCGCTCATTTTTCTTGCTGGTGCCATCATCCTCATTTCTCAGTCTGCATAGCAGGATATGGTCACTCAGAGCTACCTTACGGTTCATCCACATATAGAAATATAAGAGGCTCTGTTACACAGTTGAGAATTCCAAATAAAAAAAAAATCAGATGGGCGCAGTCTAGATAAGGTTTCCACAACAGCGTGAATCAATTCTGTCACAACATCAGTTGCAGAGGTGTGAAATTTGGCCAATCATTTATACTTGACAGTCTTCTTTCTGATTGATAAAATGGGTATCATAATCACATCTCACACAATTGTTGAGAAGACGTAATGAGATTATGCTTGTATCTGATCTAGCACAGTGCTTGCCACGGAATAAGCACTATTAACCCTTATTATTAATTTAACTGTGTCAATTACTATTGTTTTTAAAACTCTACATCCTGAAATTAGACAATATGAATTCACATTCCTCCATTATAATTTATACTTGCTAAAAATCACAGCATGATCTCGGGAAAGTTATGCACAATATCTAGTCTTTCACATTTATATCTACCAGTTGAGGGCAATAATAGTATTTTTTCATTGGTTAATTTACTATTATTTCTCTGATTATACTTTCTTGTCTTTCTTCCGATTAAATAAGATTTTTTTATACTCCACACCTTAAATGCAAAGAACCATGTACCTATATAATTTTTGAGGGTTTCTGGTATTGTCAATTCCTAACTAAGCTGGATTTATGAGGGTAGCAAACAAGGCAAATGGTGATGACACTCTTCACAAAGTACCATCTGAGAGGTGGAATGGACAGTTGCTGTTTCTCTCTATAGCATGTTCCGATTTGTTGAGTCAAAGGGCACAACTGGAAAAGGTAAAACGAAATTAACCCTCTTTATTCAGCCTGTCTTTCTCATGATGTGAGCCCATAATTTGTTAATCCTGGTTAAGCTTTTCTCAAGTCCAGTTATGACTGCTTTAAAATTACCGTGAATTTTGGCATAATACTTTCTGCCAGTCTTAATTTACAGTACTATGAGTCTTTTGTTTGTGTTTCATTTTGTTTTTTCTGTTTTTTCACTTTAGAAAGAAGTTGGAAGAGGAAACATTAGGAATTTCCTTTCAAACTCCAATCAAAACAGCCCATTTGAATATTTTTTAAGTCAGTATTACTTCATTCATGGGTTAAAAATAGACCAATACTACTGATAACCAAAATTTTAAAACTGTACCTAAAAATAATTCTATCATATTTTGAATATATTTTAAATTCAAGTGGGCTTTCATTTCTGCCATCAAACATATAGCCCAAATGTCTTAGCGCAACAGATTTTTTAAGTAATAACATTTAAAGAAAAAATGATCATCAGTATTAAATAAAAAAATGACTAACGTTTATGCGGAAAAAATATGTTTTTTGCTCATGATAAAGGAAGATGAAAAAAATCACTATAGTTCGTGATCTAGGCTTATTGTTATTCATAGAAAATTCCAAAAATTCTTCCTGTGAGGATGCATTGGCTAAAGCAGGTCAAAGTTGCTGAAGAGGACTAAGCGAGCTTCTTGGGGAAGATGATATCATCTGATCTGTACACATGTCACATTCAGAACATTCTGCATGGCTGCTGCTGAGCTCCCATCTGTCAGATCTCAACAGAGAGAACAAAGACTAGAGATGTGAGTAATTCAAGAAACATCCATTTACTAGCTGGAAAGACAAATAAAATTAGGAAGAGCCACTTTCTTCTTGTTACATGTTATTGATACGTGTTCTACCTGGCCATACCACACATTACATAAAATGTATTCAACTACTTTACTGTCATTTGCTTAAATTGTCTTATTTTTAGAAACTTGTTCATAGTAACTACAGTCTCTACAAGCATAGTACAAAATAACTACAAGCATAATCAATACAATTGTATTTAGACAATAAGAGATATTTTTATTTGGTACAGATCTTGGGAAATGCGGTATTGGTCTTCCACACTGCTTCAAAAAAAGAGTAGGCTTTTCTTAATACATGAGTTAAATTTAATGTTTGCATATACATCACATAAAAATAAAATGTTTCACCCTGAAAATGCTATTAGAAAGAACTCAGCAAAGTAGATATCTGGGAAATTAAGCTGAAAAGAAATTTATTCATTTCCAAGAAGATTAATGATAATGTGCCACAGGTATTCATATTCCACATTTTATCTTCTAGTGTCAACTCATCTAACAGTGGGCCAATAAGTAGTATAGAAATCTTCTGCCTTTAATATATTTTTTCTTACTGACAGCTAAAGTAACATTGATTTACTCCTATATATTATATGAGCACTTGAAATGTTTATACAATGCATACTTTAAGATTGAATATAGAAGAGATGTTTTGACATAAATGGGAATAAAACCATAAAAAATTTTTACATTGAAAATTAATATACCTTTGATTTACGGCTCATTGTGCTCTAAAAAGTGACTTGCTTAGATTGAATTACTCCTCTACATATGAGACACCAAGAAGTTAATGTTTTATTCAGTAAAAATGAACAATTTGCTATCTGTCAGATGCTTAGCCATGTACTAGGACTACAAAAATAAATTAATAAATAAGATAGATACAGACTTTTTTCCCATCAAGGAGCTCAAAGTTAAGAAGAGGTAAAAGAAACAAGCACAGATAAATGTACTATAATAGATATATGGGAAAAATATATCACAATAGTAATAATATTGGAAAATAAAAAGAAGTACGTACCTCAGCCTGGGGGTTTCCAGCTTGGCTTCCTGGAAGAAGCAATTCTCCACTTGCATTATCAACAGTAATATTAGTCATTATTTTTATTATTGTAACACTTATAATTTATAATTACTAAAAGCTGAGACAACAGGATACTTCTGCTGAAAACAAATGCTATTTATCTGAACCTCAAGTTTAACTAGGTATTCTGTATTTTAATTAATACTGGCAACCCATATATTTTACTTACCTGGGAGCTAGTACCACAGAATACCATTTTAACAATTTATCTGTTCTGCAGCAGTTGAAGTAGTTAAGACTGAACTGTGTATTAAAATCAATAGAGAATTAGTCTCCATGTCTAGGAAGGCATGTATAGCATTTGAGAAGTGCGATAAAGTGAAACGAAATATTTTTAAAAATAGTCTAAGGAGAAGTAATTTGGGGGTATGCTTCTGAAGAACTGAAAAGACACCAACTTTATCTCCCAGTCTGCAAGAAAATGATAGCTGAAGGATTTAGCATCCTCCATTCTTCCTACAGAGAAATTCAGGATTCATTTGTTGTCAGATTTCCTTTGACTGGTTTGATATTCTACGTGGCTATTGAACCAAGGAATACAGTTTACAGAGAACCCAGTGGAAAAATATTGAAGGAAGCTAGTGGGGAAATTTGATGAGCAAAATAGTCTCAGAATAACATGCATATGACAGTAGAAATCAATGGGGCTTTTATTTATTTGGGCTGTTACAAATAAAAAATGACAGAAACATTAAACAAGAGATGTTGTATGGACTTAAATTCCAAACAGAACCTGATAGAGTATCCCTG
This sequence comes from Pongo abelii, assembly GCF_028885655.2. NCBI lineage: Eukaryota > Metazoa > Chordata > Mammalia > Primates > Hominidae > Pongo > Pongo abelii. Next base: position 87,985,894 of record NC_071996.2, read on the forward strand.
TTGGTGATGATGTAAATTGAGATCAGAACAGTTAGTATCTGCAGTCTGGTGAAACTAGAAATTTTTGTTCTGTTCTCCTGTTACTATAAATTAGTCGCAGAACCACATGATTGCAGACTGTGTCTGAAGGTGCTGAGGTAAGTGCATGGAAAGTTCCCAAATTTGTAGAAGCCATATCTGCAAGTACTGTAATCTAGCCAGACTCCAGCTTCATTACTCTGTTGGCAAAATCAGTGTGCCATGTACTAAAATATTTACTGAATTATTTCCAGCATTCTCTTAATGAATCATTAAAACTATTATTCTGATTGTATATAACCTTCTTTGACACTCATTTTCTCTTGTCTTGTGAATATACAAATCTGTGTATTTTGGTGACCCACTATATAAACCATTCCCTGATCCTATAGTGTCCTGATATCCAAGAATCATAAAAATGGAAAAATCTGAGAAACTTAGAGAATATCTAAGTTTAATATATTTAAACCTATATCTGAGTTTAAATATATTTAAAGAATATGCAATATCCTTTAAATTTCCAGATTAAAAAAAACCAGAAACCCAAAACGTTAAGTAATTTGTTCAAAGTCCAACAAAGCTCCTAGATAATCTGATCTCCTAAATGCTAATTCACTGAATCTCCAAAATATGCTTCCTTTTCTATCTATTGAGTTCTGTTCCTCCATCCCTACTTAGTAGTAAATGGCAGACAGATGTGTGACTAAAACACACACTCTGGTGCAAGACTCTTGGGCTCTAATCCCAACCACACTTCATAGACTAAGAACCTTAGATAAATTACTTCAGTCTTCTGAGAGGAAAAAGCATTGCCACACAAATTACTCTCAATAAAGTACCTTGTAGGTGTACATGAATTCTGAAGAACAGGAGGAAGAATACTAAATCTAATAGAAAAGTTAGAGAAGATTTACACAGTTACAATTTAAGTGATGATTAGAAAATTGCTTAAGTCAGGAGTTAGCGAACTACTTTTTTAATGGCTCACAAACTAAGAATACCTTTTACATATTTAAATGGTTGGGGAAAAATCAAAACAGTATTTTGTGACACGTGATCATTTATGATATTCAAATGCTAGTATTCATCAATAAAGTTTTTTTTAGAACATAGTCATGTACATCCACTTACATAGGTGTTTTCATGCTAAATAGCAAACTATTGCAAAAAGAATCTACAATATTTAATATCTCGTCCTTTAAAGAAAATGTTTGCAGAACCCTGGTTTAGAGGAATGCTACTCAAAGTGCCAATGTGCAATGAGTTAATGAGCTTGTATCAGTGTGTTAATTGATGTAAAACTTCTTACATCAAAAAGTCTTGCTATAAAAAGAAGTAGGGAGTTGGGGAGCAAATTAACCCATGTGCTTTGTCATACAGTAGACGTACATTCTCTCTAAAGCTCCTTATCTTGTCACAGAGAGCTAACAGTTTGAGTGCCTCTTAGCAGGCCACAGGTGACTTACTGAATACCACTGTTTCAAAGCTTACCAGTATAACAGCAGTGGATATCTGCCCCAGACAGATAGGATTGTATATAATAAAGATGTACATCTTAACATTAGTTGAGAAATGATGATAATTTTGTTCTTTGGTTTTACACGTAAATGGTTTTGGGTTTAAAATGTAGGAACAAACTAGAATATTTGAAAAATATCATATGGAAATGTTAAGGTTTGTAAGAAGCAGACTTATATAGAGGAAAATTTGTTAATATAGTAAGTAAAAAAATCACCAAATGTCTATACAGAGTTTCCTACAGAGTGTCAGTCAAAGAAAAAGCTAACTTTGGAGGGAGAAAAAGCAAACACACTGTGGGTTTCAAAATTAGCATAAAGGGCTTGGTATAATCGATTATCTTCAGAGATTTAGCAATTATGACCAGTAGCTTCAGCTTATTTTAACATATCTTTTTAAATCATCTTTATGAGCTTTTGAAAATCAAAGATTGGCCCAGTTTGAAATAAGATACTGAATCTGTAAAATTTTGAATCTTTTGGCTTCAAAATTTCAGCAGCATTAATTCTGTAAACACAATGATCTCTTTTTCTTTTGTTGATAGTACTTCTATTAACTCTTTATTGAAAAGAGAAATAGAGTCAGCAAACATTTAATTTTAGCGAGATATATTGCTAGGAACAGTTTGATGAAATTGGAAAGCAATTTCTTCAAAAATTACCCTTACTGTCTATAGGGTTCTCTAATTTTGAACCCCAAAGTCAACAACATTAAATACCAATTTTTATATACTTAATTATGATTCTCCAACCTTGCTATTTTTTGAAAAGTCTTCATTAATTTTAATAAGTTTTTAAAATTAAATTATCATGTTTCTCCTTTAAATATTAAAAGGCCTTTTTCATTGTTGTTATTTTATTCTATCCCCTTGTAGACAAAATATGCAAAATGAATTCATTTATTTTCATGGTTTTTAATTGCCTGTCATTTTGGGGGGATAAGATCCATATTATTTGCATCTTTTAAAGTAAAACATTCCCTGAAATGCACATTTTGAAATAATATTAGATACATTTCCATTATATTTTTGCCTGCTATTTCACTATATCTGTTATTATTTTTTAAAGAAAATACTTTAATCTTCTGTAGCAATAAGATGTCCTTAGAGCACAGAAGTCATGTCATGAGTAAGACAAATAGTCTGGGGTCAGGTTAACAAATGTATGTATAAATATAGAATAGATATCAAAGATGATAAGGTACTGCTCTTCTGTAAGGTACTGCTGTTCTGTCTGAAAGACTGTTGTAGACCTAATTTAAAGGTGAAAGAGGGGGAGTGAGTCAGTAGAAGCATTGTCTGTCTCAGGAGATACTTCTATAATGTAACTCCTGAAAGATGGTTAAAAAACATGACCTTTCACTAATACATTTTTGCATATATTTTGTTAATAATGCAACTTTTAAAATTGCATGTTAAAATATATGTCTGATGAATATAATGCTGAGTGACAGAATACAGATACGGAAGAACACATACAGCATGATTCCACTTATCTGTGGTTCTAGAACAGAAAAAAATGAATCTACCATGAAAAATATATAGAGATTTTTAATGGTTGCCTCTTGGGGGAATTGACTAGGGAACATGAGGAGATTTCTAAGGAGATGGAAATGATCTATATATTAATGATTATTTGGGGAAAAGAATGTACACAGTTGTCAAAACACAACAAATTTGATTTTTAAGATCTGTTCATTTCACCACATGCACATTTTAGTTCAAAAATCAAACTGGAAATCAATATTGAACTCTAGTTAGAAGCTTTGCTTTCTTTGTTGTGATGTAATTTCATAACCCTTAAACTAGTATGTGCACATTGTAGACTTGAACAAATGAATCAATATATTAAGGAGAGTAAGAAACTTATTTCTCACTATGGTAGAAGGTAGTTGCAAATATGGAAAGTGAAAAGTATAGGCTGTAGCACATGGTATTGGATCTGAATTGGATTAGAAGCAGTGACATACTAGTAGCAATGAGCACAAATAACACCAAGCTATTGGTTTCTAAGTACCATTCTCTAACAGAGACATTAGCTTTTGTGGTCAGGAAAAGAGTCATTCCAGAGCTACAACAAAGAGAATATTCTTAAATTGAGTACCAAAGAGCTCAGTTAGGAGGGGACATTTAATCTGAGAAATTAAAGATGAAAAAGAATTAGTCATATAAATATATAATAAGAATAACCTGTGCCAAGGCCACAGGCAGTGGCATTCAAGGAATTTTTTTCCTGGATACTTACTTCCTATGAAATGAAGACCTCTGCTCTGGGATCCAGCTCTACTGAGTTAGAAGAGTGAGGTGGCAACCACTTTGTATCCAGAATACACTAAGATCTGAGTCTGATCCTTCTATGTTTTGAGTGGGTCATGTTATCATGTCTGTCTGAAGAAAAGTTTCAGCTGTTTACAGGTGTGTATTTTAATAAAACAAATATAATATTATTTATATTTATATAGTATTAACAATATACTAAGCACTGTTCTTAGCACATTTTTCTGTTAACAAATACTTGATTTTTACAATAACCCATAACTTAGGTACTATTATCCACAATTTATTAATGAAAATTAGAGCATAGATAAATTAAATAGCTCATTCATAGTCACACAGTAAATGCTTTATTTAGGATTTGGGTCCAGAAGTTTAACAGAGACGCTGTATTCTTAACCAATTCACTATATACTGTGTCTATGTGCCTTGTGAATTTACTCCACAGTATGATCTTTGTTGCTATTGATTGGCAATTATAGAAAGACGTTGGTAGGTCATTAGCATTTCTACTCTTATCTGCATTTCTCTACATATTCTGTACCTCCCAACTAGTTGAAACCCTCAATCAGCAGTGGTATAAACCAGTACCACTGTTGTGATTGCTGCCACTAGAAAAAAAGTAAAAAGTGTGAGATTACATGGCACAACTTCTTTTCTTGTCACAAAACTCTGTCTTTGTAGTACTATGAATGTGTAATTACTATTTTTGAAATATTAATAAACAAAAAATCCCAAATGTAAATATTCATCATTTTTTTTTTCTTGTAAAAATGGAGCCACTTCCTGAATTATCTTTCTCTCCCTCTGCATGGCTCTTAATGATAAGTAAGATGCTACACACTTTCTTAATCTCTCTAACACTGGTTTTAGAAATTGTTTTAAAACTGTGGTCCAAAAAATACTCATTCCAAAGATATATAATTGTTATTTTTCCTTTATATAAATTATATGTACATATATATCAAAGATTGGCCCAGTTTGAAATAAGATACTCAGTCTATAAAATTTTGAATCTTTTGGCTTCAAAATTTCAGCAGCATTAATTCTATAAATGCAATGATCTCTTTTTCTTTTGTTGATAGTACTTCTATTAACTCCTTATTTATATACATATGTGTGTGTGTCTGTGTGTATATATATATACACACAGACACACACACATACTGTTTATTTTGAGAAGAATGTTTTTTAGGTCTTTCCATGAATTTAATACTGCAGCAACATGTCAATGTTAAGAAACTAATTTTTCAGCCTATTTCCCATATGCGGTTTTTTGAGGGTGGTTAACTGATCACTTCTCAGCTGTAATTTTGAGCTCCACTGAACTGTTATGATGTTCCATTTTAAAACAGAACATATGTGAACAAAACTGTTCCCATTATGCTTGACTGATGCTCCTGATTGTGTTCTAAATTCACAACTATGCCTCCAGTTACGAACTAATAACTTTGATTATTTAGATAAAGTCCAATCTCCAAAACCAGTCCTGTTTGTTTGTAGAAATGCAAGCAAAAATGCATTTGCCACGATACACTGTAGTTTCTTTCCCCCTTCAGTTTAAAGAGATGCTATAGTTGAAGTTGAATGAAGTTTTTTATGTTAACTCAAACTGCATTATACCCAGCTTTCTTATGAACACAAACACATTTAACTAATTCTGTCATATTTTAGTATATTTCATTGCTCCTGTTAAAGTAATGATTTGTATATATTATACAGAGGGATAATAAAGTGTACATAATAAATACCTTAAATTCACCTTTTATCTTTATCAAAATATATATCCTGGCACAAACTAAAACTTTTTTCTTTAAATACAAAATGTTTCCTCAATAAACAGAAACATATTTATGATGTTGCATAAACATCCTCGTACTATTACACACATGGTTTTACTTTTTTTTTTTTGCAAGGGAACACTGGTGTTAACGTAAGGTAAAGGTATTTATACATCCTTCTTTAAACGTTTAACTGATGCCTACTCTATAATTTAAATCAGCAGAGAGATATTAAAATTATCTTGTCCAGATATACAAATATTAACTTATCAACAAATTTGAATAATACTTTAAAAATTGTTAAGCTACTCAAAGATCTGGAAATGACAGTTTAAAGCTGGCATGTTACCTCTTTATGATTTGTAAGCTAGAGAGAATTTCAAAAGATTAAACTCCTGGGGGGAGGAGCCAAGATGGCCGAATAGGAACAGCTCCAGTCTACAGCTCCCAGTGTGAGCAACGCAGAAGACAGGTGATTTCTGCATTTCCATCTGAGGTACCGGGTTCATCTCACTAGGGAGTGCCAGACAGTGGGCACAGGTCAGTGGGTGCGCGCACCGTGTGCGAGCCGAAGAAGGGCAAGGCATTGCCTCACTCGGGAAGCTCAAGGGGTCAGGGAGTTCCCTTTCCTGATCAAAGAAAGGGGTGACAGACGGAACCTGGAAAATCGGGTCATTCCCACCCAAATACTGTGCTTTTCCGACGGGCTTAAAAAATGGCGCACCAGGAGATTATATCCCGCACCTGGCTCAGAAGCTCCTATGCCCACGGAGTCTCGCTCATTGCTCGCACAGCAGTCTGAGATCAAACTGCAAGGTGGCAGCGAGGCTGGGGGAGGGGCGCCCGCCATTGCCCAGGCTCGCTTAGGTAAACAAAGCAGCCTGGAAGCTTGAACTGGGTGGAGCCCACCACAGCTCAAGGAGGCCTGCCTGCCTCTGTAGGCTCCACCTCTGGGGGCAGGGCACAGACAAACAAAAAGACAGCAGTAACCTCTGCAGACTTAAACGTCCCTCTCTGACAGCTTTGAAGAGAGCAGTGGTTCTCCCAGCACGCAGCTGGAGATCTGAGAACGGGCAGACTGCCTCCTCAAGTGGGTCCCTGACCCCTGACCCCCGAGCAGCCTAACTGAGAGGCACCCCCCAGCAGGGGCAGACTGACACCTCACACGGCCGGGTACTCCAACAGACCTGAAGCTGAGGGTCCTGTCTGTTAGAAGGAAAACTAACAAAAAGAAAGGACATCCACACCAAAAACCCATCTGTACATCACCATCATCAAAGACAAAAAGTAGATAAAACCACAAAGATGGGGAAAAAACAGAGCAGAAAAACTGGAAACTCTAAAAAGCAGAGCGCCTCTCCTCCTCCAAAGGAACGCAGTTCCTCACCAGCAAGGGAACAAAGCTAGATGGAGAATGACTTTGACGAGCTGAGAGAAGAAGGCTTCAGACGATCAAATTACTCCGAGTTACGGGAGGATATTCAAACCAAAGGCAAAGAAGTTGAAAACTTTGAAAAAAAATTTAGAAGAATGTATAACTAGAATAACCAATACAGACAAGTGCTTAAAGGAGCTGAGGGAGCTGAAAACCAAGGCTCAAGAACTATGTGAAGAATGCAGAAGCCTCAGAAGCCGATGCGATCAAATGGAAGAAAGGGTATCAGCGATGGAAGATAAAATGAATGAAATGAAGCGAGAAGGGAAGTTTAGAGAAAAAAGAATAAAAAGAAACGAGCAAAGCCTCCAAGAAATATGGGACTATGTGAAAAGACCAAATCTACGTCTAATAAGTGTACCTGAAAGTGACGGGGAGAATAGAACCAAGTTGGAAAACAGTCTGCAGGATATTATCCGGGAGAACTTCCCCAATCTAGCAAGGCAGGCCAACATTCAGATTCAGGAAACATAGAGAACGCCACAAAGATACTCCTCGAGAAGAGCAACTCCAAGACATATAATTGTCAGATTCACCAAAGTTGAAATGAAGGAAAAAGTGTTAAGGGCAGCCAGAGAGAAAGGTCGGGTTACCCTCAAAGGTAAGCCCATCAGACTAATAGTGGATCTCTCGGCAGAAACTCTACAAGCCAGAAGAGAGTGGGGGCCAATATTCAACATTCTTAAAGAAAAGAGTTTTCAACCCAGAATTTCATATCCAGCCAAACTAAGCTTTATAAGTGAAGGGGAAATAAAATACTTTACAGACAAGCAAATGCTGAGAGATTTTGTCACCACCAGGCCTGCCCTAAAAGAGCTCCTGAAGGAAGCACTAAACATGGGAAGGAACAACCAGTACCAGCTGCTGCAAAATCATGCCAAAATGTAAAGACCATCGAGACTAGGAAGGGACTGCATCAGCTAACGAGCAAAATAACCAGCTAACATCATAATGACAGGATCACATTCACACATAACAATATTAACTTTAAATGTAAATGGACTAAATGCTCCAATTAAAAGACACAAACTGGCAAATTGGATAAAGACTCAAGACCCATCAGTGTTCTGTATTCAGGAAACCCATCTCACGTGCAGAGACACACATAGGCTCAAAATAAAAGGATGGAGGAAGATCTACTAAGCAAATGGAAAGCAGAAAAAAGCAGGGGTTGCAATCCTAGTCTCTGATAAAATAGACTTTAAACCAACAAAGATCAAAAGAGACAAAGAAGGCCATTACATAATGGTAAAGGGATCAATTCAACAAGAAGAGCTAACTATCCTAAATATATATGCACCCAATACAGGAGCACCCAGATTCATAAAGCAAGTCCTGAGTGACCTACAAAGAGACTTAGACTCCCACACATTAATAATGGGAGACTTTAACACCCCACTGTCAACATTAGACAGATCAACGGGACAGAAAGTCAACAAGGATACCCAGGAATTGAACTCAGCTCTGCACCAAGCGGAACTAATAGACATCTACAGAACTCTCCACCCCAAATCAACAGAATATACATTTTTTTCAGCACCACACCACACCTATTCCAAAATTGACCACATACTTGGAAGTAAAGCTCTCCTTAGCAAATGTAAAAGAACAGAAATTATAACAAACTATCTCTCAGATCACAGTGCAATCAAGCTAGAACTCAGGATTAAGAATCTCACTCAAAACCGCTCAACTACGTGGAAACTGAACAACCTGCTCCCGAACGACTATTGGGTACATAACGAAATGAAGGCAGAAATCAAGATGTTCTTTGAAACCAATGAGAACCCAGACACAACATACCAGAATCTCTGGGATGCATTCAAAGCAGTGTGTAGAGGGAAATTTATGGCACTAAATGCCCATAAGAGAAAGCAGGAAAGATCCAAAACTGACACCCTAACATCACAATTAAAAGAACTAGAAAAGCAAGAGCAAACACATTCAAAAGCTAGCAGAAGACAAGAAATAACTAAAATCAGAGCAGAACTGAAGGAAATAGAGACACAAAAAACCTTTCAAAAAATTAATGAATCCAGGAGCTGGTTTTTTGAAAGGATCAACAAAATTGATAGACCACTAGCAAGACTAATAAAGAAAAAAAGAAGAATCAAATAGATGCAATAAAAAATGATAAAGGTGATATCACCACCAATCCCACAGAAATACAAACTACCATCAGAGAATATTACAAACACCTCCATGCAAATAAACTAGAAAATGTAGAAGAAATGGATAAATTCCTCGACACATACACTCTCCGAAGACTAAACCAGGAAGAAGTTGAATCTCTGAATAGACCAATAACAGGAGCTGAAATTGTGGCAATAATCAATAGCTTACCAACCAAAAAGAGTCCAGGACCAGATGGATTCACAGCCAAATTCTACCAGAGGTACAAGGAGGAATTGGTACCATTCCTTCTGAAACTATTCCAATCAATAGAAAAAGAGGGAATCCTCCCTAACTCATTTTATGAAGCCAGCATCATCCTGATACCAAAGCCAGGCAGAGACACAACCAAAAAAGAGAATTTTAGACCAATATCCTTGATGAACATGGATGCAAAAATCCTCAATAAAATACTGGCAAACAGAATCCAGCAGCACATCAAAAAGCTTATCCACCATGATCAAGTGGGCTTCATCCCTGGGATGCAAGGCTGGTTCAATACATGCAAATCAATAAATATAATCCAGCATATAAATAGAACCAAAGACAAAAACCACATGATTATCTCAATAGATGCAGAAAAGGCCTTTGACAAAATTCAACAGCCCTTCATGCTAAAAACTCTCAATAAATTAGGTATCGATGGGACGTATCTCAAAATAATAAGAGCTATCTATGACAAACCCACAGCCAATATCATACTGAATGGGCAAAAACTGGAAGCCTTCCCTTTGAAAACTGGCACAAGACAGGGATGCCCTCTCTCACCACTCATAGTGGTGGAAGTTCAGCATAGTGTTGGAAGTTCTGGCCAGGGCAATTAGGCAGGAGAAGGAAATAAAGAGTATTCAATTAGGAAAACAGGAAGTCAAATTGTCCCTGTTTGCAGATGACATGATAGTATATCTAGAAAACCCCATTGTCTCAGCCCAAAATCTCCTTAAGCTGATAAGCAACTTCAGCAAAGTCTCAGGATACAAAATCAATGTACAAAAATCACAAGCATTCTTATACACCAACAACAGACAAACAGAGAGCCAAATCATGAGTGAACTCCCATTCACAATTGCTTCAAACAAAATAAAATACCTAGGAATCCAACTTACAAGGGACGTGAAGGACCTCTTCAAGGAGAACTACAAACCACTGCTCAAGGAAATAAAAGAGGATACAAACAAATGGAAGAACATTCCATGCTCATGGGTGGGAAGAACCAATATCATGAAAAGGCCATACTGCCAAAGGTAATTTACAGATTCAATGCCATCCCCATCAAGCTACCAATGACTTTCTTCACAGAATTGGAAAAAACTACTTTAAAGTTCATATGGAACCAAAAAAGAGCCTGCATCGCCAAGTCAATCCTAAGCCAAAAGAACAAAGCTGGAGGCATCACGCTACCTGACTTCAAACTACACTACAAGGCTACAGTAACCAAAACAGCATGGTACTGGTAGCAAAACAGAGATATAGATCAATGGAACAGAACAGAGCCCTCAGAAATAACGCCGCATATCTACAACTATCTGATTTTGACAAACCTGAGAAAAACAAGAAATGGGGAAAGGATTCCCTATTTAATAAATGGTGCTGGGAAAACTGGCTAGCCATATGGAGAAAGCTGAAACTGGATCCCTTCCTTACACCTTATACAAAAATCAATTCAAGATGGATTAAAGGCTTAAATGTTAGACCTAAAACCATAAAAACCCTAGAAGAAAATCTAGGCAATACCATTCAGGACATAGGTATGGGCAAGGACTTCATGTCTAAAACACCAAAAGCAATGGCAACAAAAGCCAAAATTGACAAATGGGATCTAATTAAACTAAAGCGCTTCTGCACAGCAAAAGAAACTACCATCAGAGTGAACAGGTAACCTACAAAATTGGAGAAAATTTTCGCAACCTACTTATCTGACAAACGGCTAATATCCAGAGTCTACAATGAACTCCAATAAATTTACAATAAAAAAACAAACAACCCCATCAAAAAGTGGGCGAAGGACATGAACAGACACTTCTCAAAAGAAGACATTTATGCAGCCAAAAAAACACATGAAAAAATGCTCACCATCACTGGCCATCAGAGAAATGCAAATCAAAACCACAATGAGATACCATCTCACACCAGTTAGAATGGCAATCATTAAAAAATCAGGAAACAACAGGTGCTGGAGAGGATGTGGAGAAATAGGAACACTTTTACACTGTTAGTGGGACTGTAAACTAGTTCAACCATTGTGGAAGTCAGTGTGGCGATTCCTCAGGGATCTAGAACTAGAAATACCATTTGACCCAGCCATCCCATTACTAGGTATATACCCAAAGGACTGTAAATCATGCTGCTATAAAGACACATGCACACGTATGTTTATTGTGGCATTATTCACAATAGCAAAGACTTGGAACCAACCTATATGCCCATCAATGATAGGCTGGATTAAGAAAATGTGGCACATATACACCATGGAATACTATGCAGCCATAAAAAAGGATGAGTTCATGTCCTTTGTAGGGACATGGATGAAACTGGAAATCATCATTCTCAGTAAACTATCGCAAGAACAAAAAACCAAACACTGCATATTCTCACTCATAGGTGGGAATTGAATAATGAGAACACATGGACACAGGAAGGGGAACATCACACTCTGGGGACTGTTGTGGGGTGGGGGGAGGGGGGAGGGATAGCATTGGGAGATATACCTAAAGTTTAATAATAATAAATAAATAAATAAAATGTCTTCAAAGGAAAAAAAAAGATTAAACTCCTATAAAACATTTCCACTATTATAAATGTATTTGACTAAACATAATTTTACGTTTTTATATGTCTAAGCAATTTGTGTAATCAGTTACAACTTACCTACTCCTAAACTAATGTAAGAAATTTAGAAAGTTGATTGACAAAAAAACAAACCTTAGTTTTATGCAAACTAAGATATTATACTGCTATTATTTTTAGGCTTTGGTAAAATCAAGGAAGAGATATAAATTTCTCCTGAAAGCTAATTAAGACACTATAAGATGTACAAATATTCATTTTGACAGAAATTTTACATTTACAATCCTCTATAATTAAAATCAAATTTTAAAGCATCTTTAAATAATATTTCAAAATTCTTGAGTGCCTTGCTTTCCCCCTAACCATGCAATATAGGAAACAAGATCAATGACATAGCAGCTTAATAATTTTTCTTTGATAGAACCGTCTCCTTACAAAAACCAACACATATAAGAATAAAAAGTTATGCTTTTTTTCTGTTGGAATTTCTTGATATCTCTAATTTCAAATACATGTAAACCTTTAACATATAAAATTGTTTGTTAAAAAAAAAAAAACCTATTGAAGCAGTGGCTTATACTTAGGTCATAGGAAATGTTATTCTATAGTTAGTCCGCCTTTTGTGTTAGATCTATTTGTCTACAGTCGATACTCTTAGAATGTGTACATTTTTATGATGGACTGTTTACCAAAATGAAGGGAAAGAGAGAAGGAGAGGAAGAAAATAAGTAGAAATTTGAGTGAGCCAGTTAGAGACAGACATGAAGATAATTAAAGTTCAATATTTAAGGTCGATTTTTTCTTTCTTTGCATGATGAGAAGAAGGCACATGGAAAGCAAAATTAATTTTGATGAGAGAGAAGCACAGAGAGAAAGAGAGTGAGAGAAAGAGAGAGAGACTCTGTAGCTGATTTAAACAATAATTTGGATCCTTCACTATTATGCAAAGTTTTCATGTTAAAGGTTGGTGCTTATTCATCTTCCCAGTAAAGAAAAAGAAAGAGGGAGGTCTTCCCTATTAAATCAAGTAATTTTTCTTTTATGTTAACCAGACACATATTTCCTTATGGGTTTATTTTCTTCACAGTTTGTTTTAAAGTATGTTTCAAATAAACAATTTTGGTTATATCAAAAAGTTCTAAGAAGTGGCTACTGCAAATTTAAATGTTCTTGGTGCAGTCATGCTGATTAGAAAGAAAAGTTCAAGAATGATAACAAAAAAGCAAGTGCTGGAAGGTAACACAAATTTATTAGCAGGTTATCCATTAGAGACTGGCTGACGACCAGTAAAAAGCAAAAGTATCTCTTGTGCCCATCTTTGATTCTCAATGTAAGGTCAAGCTGCCCCTGTCTGCTGACCTGAGAAATCAATGGTTCCCATGGCAAGTAGAATTTGTGGACAGAAAATATCTTTAAAAGCCAATCTTGTATACATAAACAAAACCAAGATAAGTGTTGATAACATGTTGATGAATAATACAACGAAGTTTATCCTGAAAAGACAATGTGTGAGGAGAGCTTTTGTTCTTCAGGCTCAGCTGGAAAGACATTTATTATAACTACGTTTGTCTTGAACTTCCTGGTAAACAGGTCAGTACCAAAAAACAGAAACAAAAACAAAATACAGAGAGGATATTTAATGGCCAATCAATGATTTGTCAGTCAGGGAAAATTAATATAAACATATCATGTGGCTGAAGAGTCTTGGGTCCTCTATTCATAAGGCAGAAATAGAAGAATTTTGAAGGGCTCAGTAAGATATTTGGAGCACAGATTCGTATTAACTTGCCTTATTATCATTGTCGAGTTTGCCTCTAGTATGTGTACACACAAGTGAGCGTATTACTTCTGTATTAAGAATATTAGCCTGTGGCAGCAAAAAAAATGTCTCAACAGAATCTCAGTGGAAACTCCAGGATTGTTAAAGTCCACCAGCAGAGACCAAGAACACACTTATATTTAGATAAAGAAAAAAGTTTGCATTTATTTAGCTTGCTGAACTGAGAAAGCACTCAAGGGGAACATCAGTGGCAGACGAGTCTGAGAGGTCTTCTCAAAAGTTTTGGGTGTGTACTGGAAGAATCTGAAAGGGGATTAGGAAAGTAGGGGCAAGTTCTGGATTGATTGCTATCAAGAAATGGTGGGAAATTTGATGACTGAATATATCGATAATGTGATAGAGCTCCAATGCCCCTGGTATATCCCCATGTTTACCCTGTGTTTCATTATATCAGCATACCCCCATCTTTTTATTTCAGTAACCTCCATAATATAAAGAAGCATCATATTACTTCTCTTTATTAACAAAGTAAATGAGCCTAACACTGAAATCAAATCATATAATTTGGTATTCACTTTCAAAATAAATGACTGAAAATAGAAATAAAAGTTCTTTATATTGTTGTTGCTTTTTTACAAGTTGCTTTTAATATGGACACAGCCACATCTTTGGGCCAAACCTTGCAGTAGCAAGCCAGTGGTGGCCAACTACTTGGGAAGTTTTCTCCCTGCAGGAATGGGGTTTGCTTCTGGAAAGTATTGCCCTCCATCAATGTAGCACATGAAGTGAAAGACCCATCTGAAGTAGGCATAGAGGGGTAGAGAAAGGCCAGAAAAGTAACACAGTGGAGAAACATTTATAGAAGTCATTCCAAATTAGAAGGAAAAGCAAAAAGCATGGAGTGTTTTTCCCTCACCAATGTCAAAGTGAGTTTATTGAAAAATATGGCTGTAAAGAATAACATATATATATATATATGACTTCTATAACTGAAGATGAAAATTCATCTACATGTTAACACAATATATTCCACCTTTTGAAAATCAGATTTTATATGATATAGCAATGTGGTATGTTTGTAACACATGAAATTTATATTAGACTGTTATGACTTCTAAAAAACTTCAGTAAATGTGTACTGTGTAGACATGTTTGAAATATCTTATTTGAAGTTTATGTATATAGGAACAGTCAAAATATAAAATGGAGAAAAATAATCTGTTGAATTATGCTATTACAACCTTCTAATGTGGTTCCAGTGCTGATTTGAGAGGAAAAATAAAATTACCTACTGCATATGCTCAGCAATAAATTTTGATGTTTAAAAATATGAACAGATTTTAGAGGCACTTTTGCTTCAATATACCAACATTAAAAACTAAATACATACAAAATTGTGTTTTCCACAAACCAGATCTTACCAAGAGGATACTAAAAAATCAACTAAAACCATAAGATTTCACTTTATTGATCTCTAAATCAAAGTCAGATGTGTGAATTTAAATAATTTATAAATAAAATATGCATAAAAAGTCCTTGAGCCAAGTTTTACTCCGAAGCAATCTGAAACAAGCAAGATTACAGCCTCAAGCTTTCCTGTAAACAAAGTGTGGAAGAATTACTTTAAACACAAGATAACAATAGTTTACTATTGGTCTTAATAAAGATTTCCAAGAGATTTTGCATTAGCAGTTAATGGAATATATACACAATAAGAAATATTTACCTATCAGGAATATAATAGTTTTGAAATAAAATAATCAAATAATCTAATTTTCCCTTTATCTACTATCTTGGTCCAAAAGGTTTAAACATATTTTCTCTACATTAAGATAGTTATTTTCCATCACTATGCTATGTGATGTTAAATAGAAAATATTAGAAATAAGTATATAATGATTTGTATGTAATCTCTCCCATATAGATAATGACACCTCCGTATTACAAGAGTATACATGGTCAACCTAAATATATAATGTGTCTATTGCTAAATGGAAAATAACCCTTATATTTAGGTTTATAATGCAATGCAACATGTGTTTACATCACAGTATTTGACATTACTGGATATACAAACAGTTGTAAATATATGTTGTTTTATCACGGACAAATAAATATTTGTACATATTAACATATATGTGTTAATATGTACATATACATGTTAATTTGTACATATAAGTACACATTACAAATAAATGTATGTACATATTAACACATACACGTTATGTATAATATATATACATATGATATGTACATATATATAACATGTGCATGTACACACTAACATATATATTTGCATATCTGTTTGGAGATATATGTACTATATATGTATATATTAACATATATATTTATATACCTATATGAAGACAAACATATTTTATACAATCTAAAACACATAAAGAGATTCACAAAGCATGTGTGATCAAACTTTTTGTTAGAGACAAAAAGTTGGAATATAGAAAGCATGTAGTATACTGAGAGGGACCATTAGAGGCAGATCTCAGCAAAGGCAGCAGGAGTTGAAAAACAATACAAATACCTTTTGTTCCCAAAAAGGGGATTGGAACTGATCTTAGAAGCGATGGCAGGTATGCTTTCCCTAGATCTTGCCTAATTCAAAATAGATAAGCTATATTTGCATATTTGCATGAAGAAGTATACCTTTAAGTCAGTGGAGAGAAAGCTATTGGATGGTGAAATCAGGTGGTCTGGAAAACTATGATGTCCCTCATGACTACCTAGTTCTGTCAGAAATTTTCTATAAAGGTTAGGTCCTGAAAAATCCAGTTTATTTAAAAATAAATAAAACGAAAAATGGGCATGGATCAAAAAAATAAGAAAAAATGTTGCCACAGAATAAGGAAGAATCGGTTCAAGCATTTTGTCATGAATTGAAATACTTAAAAAGATGATTGTCATCTTATAGAAAACACACATGCAGAAATTGTAGGAATTCAGAAGAAACACATAAAAACTAAACATGAGACGATATTGTAAATAAATGTAAGAATAAAAGAAAACAAAATTTAAAATCTGGGATTTTCTATGGAGAACTAATTCTGTAGCACGTTATATATATAAATATATATAACATAATACATAAATATATATATGCATATATATATAAAAATCTAAATTAATTTATTTTATATCACAAAATGCTATTTTCAAAAGTTAGCTACCCAAATAACATACTTCTAAATAAGCCTGGAATCAAAAAAGAAATCAAAAAGAAAATTAGGCCAGGGGTGATGGCTCATGCCTGTAATCTCAGCACTTTGAGTTGCCCAAGTAGAAGGATTGCTTGAGGTCAGGAGTTTGAGACTAGCCTGAGTAACATAGCAAGACCATGTCTCTACAAAAACTTTGTAAAAGTTAGCTGGATGTGGTTGCATGCACTTGTATTCCTAGCCAATTGGGAGGCTTAGGCCTGAGGATAGCTTTTACCCAGGCAGTCAAGACGGCAGTGAGCTATGGCAGAGCCATTGCACACCAACCTGGGTGACAGACTGAGACCCTGTCTCTAAAAAAATAAGTAAATATAGCTGGGCATGGTGGCTCATGTGTGTACTCCTAAAAATTTGGGAGGCCAAGGTAGAAGAATTGCTTGAGGCCACGAGTTTGAGACCAGCATGGGCAACATAGTGAGACCTTGTCTCTATAATTTTTTTTTAAATTAGTTGAGTATGGTGGTATGTGCCTGTAGTGCTAGCTACTCAGAAGGCAGATGCAAAAGAATGACTTGAGCCCAGGAGTTCCAGGCTGCAGTGAGTTATGATCACACCACTGCACCACTACAGCAAGGGCAACAGAGAGAGACAATGTCTCTAGAAAGCAAACAGCAAATGAAACCTAAACTAAGTATAAGTAAAAAAAAAAAGTTCAGTGTAGAAACAAATGATATATAAAACACAAAGCCTACCAAGAAAAATCAGTGAAACAAAAGATGAGTCTTCACAAAGAATAATAAAATTGATAAACCACTAGTTAGCATTCAGAAAAAAAGTTAGAGAATGTAAATTACATATGTCGGGTAAAAGGTGACATCTCTGAAGACTCTATGGACATTAAAATAATAATATAGAAATATCATGAACAACCTCCTACCTATTTATTGGACAACTTAGATGAAATGAATATATTTCTTTAACTAACAAACTATCAATGTTCACTCAAGAAATAGCTTACCTGATTAAAACTGTGTCTATTAAAGAATTTGTATTTGTACTGAAAAACCCGCCCACAAAGAAGATTCCAGGACTAGACTGGTAGGCTACCAAACCTTTAAAAAAGATATAATACTAATAATCAAACCTTCAGAAAACTGAAAATGAGGGAATGCTTCCCAACTCATTGATGCAGCCAACATGATCTTGATAACAAAACAAAATACTGCTTAGAGTGATGTCAGCACGATGGCAGAGTAGAAGTTTTCATCATTCATCTTACCACATGGACACCCTACTCAGCCAATGACTTCTCCCATGTGAGAGCTTATTAAGCACCAGCTTCCTCAAGCACGCAAAGTGCTGCCCAAGAAACCAATTTTCTTTGCACCCTACTCAGAAGATTGAGGAAATCTGCAAGGCTGAATAGTCCGGGGACAACTAAGAAAAGGTAAAATGGGTTCATAACATGGAAGTCAACAAAGAGCAATTGTTTCTAATAACTGCCTTTCAAATTCAACCAACAGGCCAGGCGCGGTGGCTCATGCCTGTAATCTCAGCACTTTGGGAGGCCGAGTTGGGTGAATCACCTGAGGTTAGGAGTTAGAGAACAGCCTGGCCAGCATAGTGAAACTCTGTCTCTACTGAAAATACAAAAAAAAAAAAAAAAAATAGCCGACCCTGTAGTCCCAGCTACTTGGGAGGCTGAGGCAGGATAATAGCTTGAACCTGGGATGCAGAGGTTACAGTGAGCCTAGATCACGCCACTGTACTCCAGCCGGGGCAACGGAGCAAGACTCTGTCTCAAAAAAGTAAAGAAATAAAATAAAATAAAAAAAACAAATTCTACCAATAAAGCTGCACATGAACCTCATAGACCACATCACCTGCTGACCCGCCTTTACCCAATTTGCCCACGCATGTCCCTAGCCCTCTGGCTACCATTCCCATGCACCATGAAAATAGGAGAACTTGTGAAAAATACAAAAATAAGTAGGAATTAAACAAAACATTTCTAAACAACCAATGGATCAAAAAATAAATCAAAAGTAAAATAAAAAATACCTTGAGACAAATAAAAATGGAAACACATCATAACAAATCTTATGGGAGGCAGAAAAAGCCATTGTAAAAGGAAACTTATAGTGATAAGCATCTGTGTTAAAATGAAAGAGTCCAAATAAACTTTCTAACTTTATACTTCAAGGAACTAGGTGAAAAAATTAATTAAGCCTGAATTTAGCAGAAAAAGGAAATAATAAATATTAGAGCATAAATAAATAAAACAGATGATAACACAAATAAGATAATCAAAATTGAGTTAGGTTTTTTGGAAGGATGATCAAAATTGACAGATCTTTAGAGAAGACTCAAATAAATAAAATTATAGATGAAAAATTATTACAACTAATACTACAGAAATACAAAGTATCATAAGAGACTACTATAAACAGCTATGCATCAACAAACTGGATAACCCAGAAGAAGTAATTAAATTCCTTGAAATGGAAACTACCAAGATTGAATCATAAAAAATAGAAAATATGACATATCAATAATGATATGTCAGAGACGATTGAATCATTTATCCAAAACTTCACAATTAACAGGATTAGACAGCTTCACTAGAGAATTCTGCCAAACACTTTAAGAAGAATCAATTCCAATCCTCAAAGTCTTCTGAAAAATTGAAAAGAAAGGAATACTTTGAAACTAATTTTGAAGGGCAGTATTACTCTGATAACAAAGGCAGACAGGGAAACTACAAGAAAAGTAAATGCAGGACAGTATCCCTGGTGAACATAGATGCAAAACTTCTCAGTAAAATACAAGCAAATTGAATTTAACAGCACATTAAAAAGACCATATGCCATGATTTATTCCTAGGATGCAAGAATACAACAACATAAGCAAATTAATAAATGTGACACACCACCTTAACAGAATGAAAGATAAAATTTATATGATTATCTCAATAGATGCAGATAAAGCATTTGACACAATTCAACATTCTTTCATGTTTGAAAGCTCTCAAAAATTAGGTGTATAAAGAATGTATCTTAACATAATAAAAGCCATATATGACAAGCCCACATCATCAAAAGCCTATATATGACAAGCTAACATCATACTCAATCATGAAAAGCTGAAGCCCTATGATCAGAGACAAGACCAAGATGGCCACTCTGACTACTTCTATTCAAATGATATTGAAAGTCCTAGCCATAGCAATTAGGCAAGAAAAAAAAAAGGCATACAAATTATAAAGAAAGAAGTAAAATTGTTTTAAGATGACATAATTTTATACATAGAAAGCTCTAAAAACTCAACAAAAAACTATTAGAATAAACAAATGTAGTAAAGTTGCAAGATACAAAACCAATGTACAAAAAGTCAGTTACATATCTATATACTAATAACAAAATATGGAAAAAGTTAGGAAAACAATTCCACTTACAATAGCATGAAAAAGAATAAAATATTTAAGAGTAAATTTAACCAAGGAAGTGAAAAATCACTACACTGAAAACTGCAAAACATTGCTGAAAGAAAATGAAAAATAATGAAAAGATATCCAGTTCTCATGGGTTGGAAGAATTAATATTGTTAAAATATCCATATTTCCTAAAGCAATCTACAAACTCAATGTGATTTCTATCAATATTCCAGTGGTACTTTTCACAGAGATACAAAAAACCAGTCCTAACATTTATGTGGAACTATAAAAGACTCTGAATTGTGAAAGCATCTTGATCAAGAGAACAAAGCTGGAGACATACATCTGTTGATTTCAAAAAATATTACAAAGCCACAGGAATAAAAACAGTACAGTACTTAAAAAAACAGACTTGTAGACAAATGGAACAGAATAGAGACCCTTGAAATAAACCCATGCATTTAAGGGCAGTTGGTTTTAATCAGGGTGCCAGGAACATATAGCAGGGAAATAGTCTCTTCAATAAATGGTGTTGGTAAAACTTAATATCCATAAACCAAAGAGTCCAATTAGACTTTATCTCACACAATATAGAAAAGTCAACACAAATGGATTAAAGACCTAAATGTAACACCTGAAACTATTAAATTCCTAAAAAGAAGAAGAAAAACCTTATTGACATTGGTATGGGAAATTATTATTTTGTTATAATCCCAAAAGTACAGTCAAGAAAAGCAAAAATAGACAAGTAGGGGTATGTCAAATGAAAGGGCTCCTGCACTGCAAAGAAAATAATCAACAGAATAAAAAGACAACCTACAAAATGGGAAAAAAATATTTTCAAATCATTTGTCTGATAAGGGGTTAATATACAAGATACATGAAGAACTCAAAAACTTAAGAGCAAAAAACCAAATTACCTAATTAAAAAATGGGCCGTGGACCTAAACAGACATTTTTCCAAAGCAGAAATACAGATGGTCAATAGGTGTATGAAAAGGTGCTCAACATTACTAATTATCACAGAAATGCAAATCAAAACAATGACATATCACTCCATGCCTTTTATATTGTCTATTATCATAAAAGACAAGATAATATGTTGAAGATGTGGAAAAAAGAGAGCCCTTGTACACTGTTAGTGGAAATGTAAATTAGTATAGCCATTATGGAAAACAGTATGAAGATTTTCAAACAATTAAAAATATCGTAAAACTCAGCAATCCTAGCTCTAGGTACATAATCAAAGGAAACAAAATCAGTATCTCAAAACAGCATCTCTGCTATGTTAATTTCAGCATATGGAAACAAATGTCCATCAATACATGAATGTATGAAGAAAATCTGGTATATAAATACAATGGAATATTATTCAGCCTTAAGAAAGAAGAAAATTCTTTCATTTGCACACATGGGTGTACTTAAAGGTCGTTTTTCTAAGTGAAATATGCCAAAGAAAGACAAATCCTGCAAGATCTCACTTATATGTGGAATCTAAAAAATTCAAACTCATAAAAACAAAGAATAAAATGGTAGTTTCTAGGTCAGGGAAATGGAGAGAGATGTTGATCAAAAGGTACAGAGTTTTAGTTATGCAAGATTAATAAGTTCTGGAGATTTAGTGTATAGCATGATTACTATAGCTAACAATACCGAATTGTATATAAAATTTTGCTAAGGGTGTAGAGCTTAAGTGTTCTACCCACACACACACACACGCACACACACAGAAATGGTAACTATGTGAGGTGATGGATATATATATTAACTTGATCATAATAATAATTTTACAATGTACATGCATATCAAAAAATCATTTTGTACACCATAAGTAAATCCCTTATTTATTTGTCAAGTATACTTCAATAAAGTTTAGAGAATTTCTTTTTTAAGTGGGTATTTTCAGAAGTGCTGGAAATGGTCTATATCTGGGGTCCACAAGTTGCAGCTCATGATACAAATTAGAAACACCACCCACTGTTTTATGGGAACACAGAAATGCCCATTCATTAACATATTGCCCATGGATACTTTTGCACTATAACAGTGTTGAGTAGTTGCAACACGGATTGGTTGGATAAAGAACAAACATATCTGGCCTTTGATAGAAAAAGTTTGTCAGTGCTTCATCAACATTTTTATCTGTGTTATGAATATATGCATATGTGTATGGGGTAAAAATTTATTGAGCTATACACATTTCTGCACCATATTGTGTGTAAGTTATAACCTGAAAAGAAGCAAATTAAAAAAATTCAAAAAGTAGATAAATAAAACCAAAGACTTCACAAGAAAATTAAACTATTGACCAATATCCTGCTTGAAGAGAGAAGCAAAATTTTTTTAAATATTGGCAAACTGAATCCCAAAATATATCCAAATGATCATATATTGAGACCAGTGATATTTCTACCAAGAGTGCAATTTGGTTTTATATTTGAAAATAAAGTAATGTAATTTACCACATTAACCAATAAAAAGAAAAACATGATTATCACAATAGATTTTTTTAAAAAGCTATTGTCAAACTTTAGCATACATCCTTGGGAAAAAAAAAGAAAAAAGTCCTCAGCAAACCGCAGTTACTTTTGCGCCAATCTAATAGTGAAAAAGGAGCATCTTCAGCTTAATTATGATCATTTATGGAAAATCTACAGCTAAAATTATACTTAATTGTGAAAGACTGAATAATTTTTCCTAAATTCAAGAATAGACAAAGGCTTTGTACTCTTTCCAGTTAAATTTGACAATATGGTGAAGGTTCTAGAAAGCTCAATGAAAAAGGAAAACAAAACAAAACAAAAATGCCTAGTGTTTAAAAGGGAAAACTGTTCACTGATGACATCATTATGTAGAAAATCAATACAATTTGCTAAAAAGCTACTAGAATGATACAAGAGCAATGTACAAAAACAATCTTATTAGTATTTACAAGCAAAGAACAAATGTAACATGAATTTTACAAAATAATATTGTATTATTATCAATTTTTTTTAATTTAGAGGTAAATCTGGCTAAGTATGCAAAAGACCTGTACATTGAAAACCATGAAACATTACTGAGTGTAATTAAAGAAGACCTAATAAAGTGATGACCTATATCATGCTCATGGGTTGAGATATTCAATATTGTTAAAATGCCAATTCTTCCCAATAGATTTATAGTTTTAACATGATCTCTATCAAAATCCCATCAGGCTTCATTGTAGAAGTAGAAAAATTGATTGTAAAACTCACATGGAAATGCAAAGGATCTAGACCACCCAAAACAACTTCGAAAAATAACAGATTTGGAGGAGTATCATTGGTTTCTAGAATCACTCTAAAGCTACAATAATCAAGAAAAAGAGATGGTAGCATAATGATATACACCTTGATCAATCAATACAGCAGAGAATCCATGAATAGGCCAACAAAGAAATGAAAAAAATGCATGTTTTAGCACCCTTTGTTGAAGAAGATCCTCTCTTCCCAGATCCTTTGCATCTTTGGAAAGGTTATTCTACAACGAAGGATGATAAAACAATTGGATACACATATGTGAAAAAAAATTTGTTGTATACCTTACAACATTAAACAATCTTCTGAAACTGGCTTGTGGACCTAAATGTAAGATATAACACTATTTAACTTCTAAAAGAAAACACAGGAGAAAAACTTTGTGACCTAGGTCAGATAGATATCTTAAATATTGTGTAAATATGCACCAAAAATATAGTCCATAAAAGACTAAGTTGTTAAATTAAATGTTAGCAGAATTAAAACCTTCTGTTCTTCAAAAGACACTCCTAAAAGAACAAAAAGATCAGCCATAGACTTGGAGAAAACACTTGAAAATAACATATCTGATAAAAGTCTTTTGTCCGGAACATATAAAAATATAATTTTCAAACAGAATAATTGAAAAAAAAAGAAGTGGGAAAGGTTTTGAGCACTCACATTACCAAAAAATATATAAAGATGACAAATAAACACATGATAATTCATTAGAAATACAAATTGAAGCCACAATGCTATACTGCAACACATTTTAAGAATGGCTGAAATGAAAAAGACTAACTGTACCAAATGTTATAAGGACATGGAGGAAATGGATTTTTCAAATATTGTTGGTATGAATATAACATGGTATGACTAGAAGTGTTTGGCAGTTATTACAAAGTTAAACATGCACTTACCATATGGCCCAGCAATCCCATTTCTAGCAAAGTGTTAATTTATATTCACGCAAAGGCCTATATATGAATGCTAGATAGCAGTTTTGTTATGATCACCAAAGTGTGTAAATAAGCAAGATGAATATAATTGTGACATATCTATTTAATGGAATACTTGTCAGTAACAATAAAAAACAACATTTTGATACATACCACCACATGAATGAATCATTAAAAATTATGCTGAATAAAAGAAGCCAGACAATAGTGAAAACTTACTTTGTGATTTCATTTATATAAAATGTGATAAATTCCAAACCAGTCTGTACTGGCATAATGCTGATCAGTGGTTGTGTAGGTTAGAAGGTGAGGGGGCAGGGGTGAAAGGAAGGATTTACAAAGAAACATGAACTCACTTTTGAGGGTGATTGATATGGCCGTTGTGTTGATTGTATATGGGTTTCACAGATTGTATGTATATCAACATGTTTCATACTGTATACTTTAAATATGTGTGATCTAGAATATATAAATTATACCCCATTAAAGTTTTTAAGCTTTTAGAAAAGATTTACAAAATGCTATTGCTTCAGTAACAAAATATAACTTTTGATTTAATTGTTCAGATGATTTTAAAAGTGTCTACAGCCAGGATACATACAGAGATTATTGAATTTTTTTTTTTTTTAACCAAAATTGCCTGATGCGGTCCTTGAATATATTCTCTTAAAAGACAATTGCGGCCGGGCGCCGTGGCTCATGCCTGTAATCCTAGCATTTTGGGGGGCCGAGACGAGCGGATCACGAGTTCAAGAGATCGAGACTATCCTAACCAGCATGGTGAAACCCTATCTCTACTAAAATACAAAAAACTAGCTGGGTGTGGTGGCGAGCACCTGTAGTCTCAGCTACTTGGGAGACTGAGGCAGGGGAATCACTTGAACCCGGGATGGGGAATGGGAGGCGGAGCTTGCAGTGAGCCAAGATTGCGCCACTGCACTCCAGCCTGGCAACAGAGTGAGAATCCATCTCAAAAAAAAAAAGAAAAGACAATTGCTAGGTTCTTACTGTATGTTAGTGGAGACTGACTACAGACATATGTCAGGTAAGCTCAGCCTAGAAATGACTATCATGTATTTGGTAATGCTAGAGAAACATACAGATGTAAAAGGGGGTGCTTGGTAGCTAACTAAATAAACATAAATTATATAAACTGGAGGGAGCAGTGTGAGACGTTCAGATGAGTTCAGGGAGTTCAACCCATACATATGCAGTATATTTCTCTGCCTGTAGGTTTGATGATAGATCCGTCCAATGGTCTTCCATGGCCATTGCCATATGCTTTGAACTACATAATTCTCTCCAAGCCAAAGAAAAACAAGAAGTGTTTTTTAAAATTTTTGTTTCTTTGTTGTTGTTGTTGTTGTTCAAATTGAGGGTAGCTTTGTTGTTCGGAAATAGGATGTAGAATACCCTTCAGATTATAAAACCCTAGGGAAAGAAGGCATGTTTCCTGATGGGAGAGGATGATGGTAAATCTATGCCATCAAAAGAGCTGAGACCACCACTAAGTGGTACAGTAGAAATTAGGCTTGTGATCTCAGAGGAAAGTTTGGATAATTGCAGATTCTTGTGCCATCACCAAGATGGTGATATGGTCATGTGAATGAGCCCTAGATGACTGTGCAATAAATGCATCCCCATGTGTGTATGCTCAATTCTGGACATAGCTGTGGGAATTCAGAGGGAAAATTAAGGTTAATGGTGAAGATTCACATGAGCAAAACTGGGTAGCTAGCTTGGAAATAGAATGGAATAACCATTGCCTAAATCAGATCCCAGAATACGTTACCCAGGTTCTTGAAACAAGTGAATTTAAGCAATGCAAAAATGGGTCACATTATCACATATTTGCTTCTACATGTTGAAGTGACAAATGTAATAAGTGACCGTACTTCTTTGCTAGTAGGAAAGAAGTTGCCTGAAAATGGTATAAGGTATAATTCCCAGAGGAAAAATGTTTGTTAATAGTTGGCAAGTCAATTATATTGGATCTATCAGTAGCCAGGGGGTGGCGGCAGAAGTAGGCACAAATGGGTATTGAATATAATTGACAATTATTCCACTATAGGTTTTTTATATTTTGTAGCAGAACCAGACATAATGAACATAAATAAAGGATTGAAGGTAGAAAAATAACTTTTCAATTTGCTCACATGGATTTATTTCCTATGATCAAAGTATTCACTAGTGCACAAAGACAAGTAGTGTGCACAGGAAAGGTAACATACTATTACATAAACATATCACAGACCTTATCACCCTTGGAACATTGGTCCCATTGTTTTTGTTGAATATAAAATTGACAAACATTTTGATTTAAAATACGGGGTATGAAAAGGCTTGAAGGAATGCTTAAATGGACTAACTATTTTCACAAAAGAAATTCAGTATAGGAGGGATTTAACTGTAAGTATTTTTAAAATAAGAATTTGGAAATGAGGGGGTGGGGAACGTGAGATGTGACATAACTACATAACTTTATAACTTTTCCACCTCCCACAATTTTTCTTTTATTTCACATACCAGGAGAGAGACAGAGAGAGAGAGAGAGAGAGAGAGAGAGATGCACAAGATATGGTATCCATACTAGAGAATTTGACTGAATGCATGTATTTCTGGAGTATCATCAGGGTGGATTATAACTTCCTCATAGTAGTTAAATTAGGACTAAATTTGAATATCGTCTTGTTACCAAGTGACAAGATCAGACCTATAGTTATTTTCCAATCACATGCTGTAACATTTTCCTGAAGTCAGGCTGAGGAAGAAACCCTGATGAAACGGATGCACCTGTCTGTTCTCTAGGAAATCAGTATAGTACTTCCAAACCAGCCAATACTACCAGGGCAGAACAGGTATGAGTTGTAAAAAGTAATAAGTAGTCATAAGAAAATATTGTGGTGAGTGGGAAGAGGGCACAAAAAGTGAGTAAGGACCACCAGGCATATGGAGAGGATGTTTAAGTTGTAACAGTGAGAGCATTTTAAAGGATGTTTACGTTATTACAGTGAGAGTATTTTAGGATGTGAAAAAAAAATAGTCTTGGCTATTTCTCCCAGTCTGCTGCTATGGCCAGCTGATGCAGGTAGAAGGGAAATAGGGCTCCTGAAGATTGATGGGCTCTGCCTAAAGACTGTGTCTGTTTAATTTGGAGAAAAGGCTTGCAGAATCCCCTGAACACTGAACTAACAGGTAGCAACTTTAACCTACTATTTGGTTCATAATTTCTGGGGTATATTTACTGACTTATTTCTTTTTCTGGTAACCAGAGAGAGAAAAAAAATGATCACCTTTTACTTGCAAGGGTGGAAATTTCTAAACAGCCAGGCATCTACAGTTTGTGTGACTATGAATCAAGATGACACATTGCTAAGACAGGTGTCTGAGTGTGATGGGAAGTGGATTTCCATCACATACCTGAAATATCATTTGTTTTACTCTTTCATCTACACTGCATATAAATCAGATAAAATGTTTTTATGGCAAGTGGCAATGAAATCTGAATAGCTGAGGAGAGTAAACATAGTAGTGATATGGTTACCTCATTCTTGCAATGTCTGTCCTTTGACACATCAGAGAAAACACTTTGAGAGGACTTATGACACACTGAAACTGAGCTGAATTTAGTATAGAAAATGCCCAATCGATAGTCTCATAGAGCACACAATTTTTGGTGCCTATTGGATACCTAACCTGTACGTGTGTGACAAATGTCCAATGGCAACAATATATAAAGTGGTTTGAATAGCACTGACACCACCATCTCAGTTGTAAATTGGGAATTTTCTGAGCCAGTCTACAATTGCTCAGTTAAAAGAAATTACCATTTATATAGTTTGGATGTTTGTTCCTCTAAATCTCATGTTGAAATATAATCCCATGTTTGGAGGTGGGTCCTGCTGGGAGGTGTTTGGATCACGGTGGTGGGGGGCCTCATGGATGGCTTAGCACCATCCCCTTGGTGATGAGTGAATTCTCACTCTGGTATTTGTTGTTTAAAAGAGTCTGAGCCCTTCCGTTTTTCTCTCTCTTGCTCCTTCTCTCACCATGTGATGTGACTGCACCTGCTTCACCTTCTGCCAAGAGTAAACCCTCCCTGAGGCCTCACCAGAAGCCAAGCAGATGCCAGCACCACACTTCCTGTGCAGCCTGCAGGACTGTGAGCCAATAAAACCTCTCTTCTTTATAAATTACTCAGCCTCAGTTATCGCTTTATAGTAATGCAAGAATGGCCTTATACAACCATCATGATTTAAAAAAGATACTTGCTCACACTTATTTATGATACCATGTGAGAGACAATACCCTGAAAGATTAGCGTGCCAATTTAAAAAGTATGCCCAGCAGGCCATGGTGACTCATGCCTGTAATCCCAGCACTTTGAGAGGCTGGAGTGAGAGGATTGCCTGAGGCCTGGAGTTCAAGACCAGCCTGACCAACACGGCATGACCCCGTCTCTAAAAAAAATAAATTTTTACAATTGGCTGGGTGTGAAAAGATAAACAAATAAATTAGCCTAGCGTGTTGGCTTCTCAGCAGGTTGAAGCAGGAGGATTGCTTGTGCCCAGGAGTTTGAGGCTGCAGTGAGCTATGATTTTGCAACTGCACTCCAACCTGTGCAACAGAGCAAGACCCCATTTCTTTAAAAAACTTATAAATAAATCAATAATGTCCTATGCTTTTAACCAGTGACTACTATATATGGGCCTCCTTTTCCTATAGTCATTGTAAATAGGCCTAGGAATCAAGGCATGGAAATGGTCCTTCTAACTAATACACCTAAAGATCACTGAAATACATGTTTTATTTCTCTTCCAGAAACTTTGGGTCTGACTGAGAAGAATGTTTCCATCAAAGGATAGAATATTCACATTGAATTGGAAGGTGGAATTTACCTTGTGGCTATTTTGGGTGTCTCATACTAGTGAAACAGGAAAGAGAAAGGTGTTATGGTAATAGCTGTGGTGATTGACTCCAAGCACCAAGTGGAAATTGGCTTGCTGCCTGCCACACAATGGGAACAGGGAATGCTATGGCTGGAACTCAGAGGATTTACTGGATGGTTTCAAATATCTAGCTCCCAGTTATCTCCAGTTTGGATAGAGGTGAGCTACTGATAAAAGGAGACAGAGAATCTTGCAACACTGGATGTTGGCATAGTAAATAAAAAGAAAAAAGAAACATTTTACTTCTATTTTTCTCCCAAGGATAAGGATGGTTAAATGGGAGAAAACACATTCCTTATACTTAAATTTAAATTTTGAAACACAATATGTCTTTAGAACAGAAGTAATAATTTCAGTACAGGGTAGTGTTTAAAGTCCTTGTCTTGACATTAAACACAGATCTTTCAGATCTTGTACTTTTTATCTTATTGAACTCATTTCTTAAATTTTCTTTCCAAAATTATCCAATTTGTATAATAGCTGATATAGTTGTTAAAAAGGTTGCATAGAATAATACAAAGTGTGTGGCAACTAAGTACTTAGTAAATAATAGCTTTTATGTGTATTACTATAAAATATGATCAGGTGAGCATTAATTTGAATATGGAATCTAGAATGATAGAGATGAAAGCTGACTTACTGACAATTCATTTCTACTCCTCAATTTTACAGGAGAGGAAATTGAGCAAGAAAAAGAAAAATAAAGAACTTTGTCTAAGATCAGAGTATTGAATAGAGATATAAAAGTATGTAAAATCAATTACTGTATAAAAGAATAAATATCAGCTTTATAAAATGTGTAATGTGGAAACTAGTAGTCAGAAACTTTTAAGTCAAAAACAAATATGCTAAGACCACAGTAATAATTTTAATTCCTAGCCACAAGTTAAAAAATTTGGTAAATGCACATACTACAATACATCATAAACCAACTTAGGATGCAAAAATTAATAATGAGATTATCTCTTGAACTAGAATCT
The DNA here is from genome assembly GCF_028885655.2 of Pongo abelii. NCBI lineage: Eukaryota > Metazoa > Chordata > Mammalia > Primates > Hominidae > Pongo > Pongo abelii. Next base: position 88,016,405 of record NC_071996.2, read on the forward strand.
ATGAGTCTGAAGAATAGTCATTGGCTTGTTAGTTTACATTATTATCATACTTTCTGTTAATGGGATCCTTAGGCAATAGTTTTATGTGTACAGAAGTTTTGATACAGTATTTATCAAGAATCATTTATTTTAAATTGTCTTTTTATAAGCTTTTAAAGGTTTATAAATAACAGTGTGTGTGTGTGCTGGAGGGGGTGAAGGGTTTGTATTCTTCCTGAAAATGAGATGGAAAACTGCTTAGATATTTTTAAAGAATAAAAGCATATAATCCTAAAATGTAAATCAGAAAAAGGGATTGTATTTCTTTCTTGAAACAGCTTGAATCACTGACATTTTATTGATTTGCATTGAGCTCCTATATCCTACATAATCCTATGGTAATCCCTACCTGATTAGAATGCTTTATCATTTTATTTAGAAACTAATGTAAGATTTGCGGAGAAATATAATTGGAACTGAACAAGAGAAACAGTCCCTGGCTTTAGATCTAAAAAAGAAATTTCAGACTCAGAAAATACTGAAACAACCTAATATTCTGTTAGAATAATATTAGAATAAATTAATTAAAATTAACATAAAAATAAGGTAGCACTTATAGGTATAAGATTCAGCGCTTATAGTTAAAATAATTACAAATACAGTACAAAATTCACATAATCTTGATCCAGTTTAAGAAATAAAACTTAGAAGATTGAGACTTATTAAAGCTCAAGATAGATTTTTGTTTGATTTTTCTTGCCTCAAGGACTGTTTTATCCAGGAAGTTATTCAAGCTTTTTGGCATATGAGTATTGTCTGTTATTCCTTTTAAAAGAGAATTGACTTCCTTCTCTTCTTCCTCTGGAAACATCTTCATAATAGGCTATAACACCCACATTTTAATTGAGTCTTTGTAATAGGACTATTATTAGCATATGGGGAAAGTCACAGGGTGATTTATTAAAGACTGTGGACTCTCTCTTTTCTCTCAAAAATTCTTTAGCCCTTCAGTTTGAGTTTGAAAGTTTAAATATAAAAGAACTCCTAATCTATGATTTTTGGTATTGGACTTCTGGAAATAGACTCTACTTCTCATTACCAGTTGAGTTATTGATCCATTAAAGGGCATGTCTACAAGCCCTCTCTACTGAATTCAAAAGCCCAGTGCTGTTGCATCTCTTTTGAAGTCAGACAAATCTTTGTTCAAGGAAGAGTCAATAAGGAGTCTCATACTTGTTTTGACTTGAATAAAATTTCTTTTACATTCACACTGAGAGCTCTTTCCTACAGAATGGTGACATACATTTATTTTTGAAAGCTTCTTTTCTCCAACTTCCATATGTAGATTTTTGTTGCCTCTATTGCACACAGATAAAGTCCTGATTTTGCTCTAGGTAGAAGTAATTTCATGTGATAAAATGTCTAGAATTCTTCTGTGAAGGCTTAAATTTTAAAATGTTAATCTCTGATCTCTTCTATTGGCTCTAAATGAGATGCCCTTCCTATTGCTTGTAGAAAGAGGCAAAACAAAAGTCTTAATACTAAATTCACTGAAAATTTAATAAATTCTACGGTTAAAAACAGTAGTAAAAAATCAAATGTCATTGATAAGTGACCTAGTAACAATAATCAATGCTTATTAATTGTAAGTATTTCACATTAAATTGTATATTTCTGAAGGCCACTGCAGTAAGGCAAGAGAGAAATGAATAAATCTTGATCAAACATCAAAGTGATGGAGAACAAGTATAGAGTTGTGAGAAATATTTAGAAGGTGGTAAAGACAGCAGGACTTGCCCAGCATTTTGGAAGGCCAAGGTGGTGTATCTCTTGAGTCCAGGAGTTTGAGATCAGCTTGGGCAACATGACAAAACCCCATCTCTACAAAAATAAAATTAAAAAAATAAGAAAAGAGAGATAAAAAATTGAGCCAGGAATGGTGGTGTGCATCTGTGGTTTCAGCTACTCGGGAGGCTGAGGTGGGAGGATAATCTGAGCCTGGGGAGGTAGAGGTTACAGGGAGCCATGATCACCCCACTGCACTCCAGCCTGGGTGACAGAGTGAGACCCTATCTCAAATAAATAAATAAATAATAAAATAAAATAAAATGAGTCCATGCAAAGAGGTCACAGAGACACAGTCAGCACTAAGAAATGCTGATATAAAGTAGAAGTTATTAGAAAAACTTGCAGTCAGATAACAGTAAAACATATGCAACCCTACAAACACTAATTATCCTACAGCATAGGTGGGTAGTTTGCATATAACGTGGCCTAATTTTTTTTCTCTATTTCTGAAATTGCTAAGATTTGGTATTGGATGCCTGAAGTGTTTCTAAAATTTAATTATATTATCTGTCTTATTTCCTGTATTTGTCTTCCCTTAATCAGGAATATTTTCAACTTCACAAAAAATTATTAAGTAAAAATATCTACTCTTATATGTTTAATTTAAACAACTTCTGTTTTGTTCTCTGCGTGGTTTTTCATAGCACTGTATCTTTTCTCATGTCTCTGAGAAAATTGTCTTTGGTCATCCAAGTTTGTTTTTCCTGCAGGTTTGTCTCAATATATGCCTTTCTTTTTCAGGGCTTTCTTCAAATATTTGGTAATCAATGCTTATGCACTCTTGTTTAAGAAGGCACCAAAAAATTGAGCAGAAGCTCAGAAGGCTTAACAGGTGAAGTTTTCACATGGATAATCTGAAAACATCTTTAGGGATTTAGTTTAGGCTGCTTATACTACTAAGATAAAAAATCTTTTTATTTTCTGCCCAGAGGACATCAGCCTGGCTGCCAATAATAAGCGATGAGGCCAGGAAGGGGCCTGGGGATTTTGTCGGTCACCATGTGGATGTTCAAGCCATCCTCTTGTTTTTAGTATTGCACTCCTACAGCTTGATGTTCCTGGTGGGCTCCATATATATGTCTCTGGATCACCTTTTAGGGAGACCAATTTTTAATTTTCTAATAGTATTAAAGTAGGACTCTAAATAATCTACCCATTTGGAAAAAAGGATTCAACAAATCCTGTCTTCAAGCTAACTATGCCACAGAATTTAGAGTCATCAATTTTTTTAAGGATTTTATGGTTTCTGCAGAGGAATCGTGTTACTTTTGTGTTTCTCCTGCTGTATAGCTCAAATATGTTTCTCAAATTTGCTGAACTGGTTTCCACTAATCCATAAGCTACTAAACTTCCAAAATTGTGCTGCCATATATTTCTCAAGATTGTATCACTTATGTCAATATTTTACTGTCATTTTAGTAGAATTTTAGGAAAAAGTTGGAGAAAATACATGTGCTTAACTTGCCATTTTTAACAGAAAGTCAATCCAATCATTTGCTGGATTTTTAACCTCAACTTCAAAAAGTGACACTTGTACAAAATGAATATCTTCATGTCACCAAAACTTTGTCATGTTGCTTTTTCTTTACCTGGTGAAATCCAGTGAATCATCTCTCAGAAGACTTCTTAATAAATTACAGAAGTTATATGTTTGATGTTAAGCAGAATTTAATTTCAACATTTATTATTAGTACATGATAGCTGTATGACATTGGAGGGAATGGTTTACTATCTGATAACATTGTTTCACATCTCTATAAAATAGGTATATTCTTAGAAACTTAATTAGAGGTTTAAAAAATAACCCTTTAAACTGCACAGTTTCTTGGTGAGCTTCAGACGAGAAAATTTGTTTATGTAGATCAACTACTTAAAGCCATAATCTTTAATGTTATGTTACAGTGATATATCTCACAATGAGATATTCTTACCAATCAGCAAAATACCTTACAAGCTATTGAGGGCAATTCTTTGAATATATGTCTATACTTACAGATATCTTTCTTTATCAGTGAAGCTTGAAATAATTGAAACATTTTGACCAAGGCTCTTTCTTCAAGAATTTTAAGAAAATTGTCAAATTTGATTCTTCATATTTGTCCAAGACAGGTTGAAATTTACTCTATTAATATTTGATATCAGATTTGAATACAAACGTATTTAAATTTTAATCCTCTGTTCTTTCCAAAATAAAATGTTTTCTCTTATTTTTAGTTTATTTTGAAAAATTCAGTATCATCCTTTTCCTTTTGGAAATAATTCCTGAATATTCTTGTTACCATGTAATTTTTTCTATATATTTTTTTCTATATAATTAAGAGTATATTTAAGTTATATATTAAAATGAACTCCATACACACTGATGTACTACCAAATAACTGTTTAGGTTAAGCATAGTAACTGGAATAATTTTGTGTAGCTATGTTTAGAAAAAATAGCACTCTTCACATCTACAAATAATGTTAGACAGATAAGTAATTCACTTAGGGTATGAAAGACTATTTTCAAATTCCAAGTACATAAAAATCAGTGAAGAAGAAATTGTTACATTTAGTTAACTATTACTTATTTGCAAAGATCTTTAAATTTATTAATAATAACAGTATAACTTTAAACATATAATTATTATGGATTCCAAAATGCAAATTAGACAATGCAGGCACACAAGAAAAATAAAACTAAAAAGTGTTACACAAAAATATTAAGAATGTTTTTTATATTAATTATTATTTGGAATCCCTGCTCAAATAAGTGCTATCAAACTGAACTCTGCTAATTCTCCTTTTACTTTCCTGAAATATTTTCTCTTTTTCTTTTATGAGAATCTCTTATTCTATCTACCTCGTAAATACAGAAAATTGACCAAAGTCTGTTATTAATGAGAACACATGATCTGATTTCTCGTGCTTAAATTGAGTAAGTACTCAAGTTACTAATAACTTATGATTGAAAAATATTATATGCAAACAGTTTGATAAACAAGTTATTATCCAACAGAAACTTTTTTTAATGTTTACCAAGTTTTTTTGGTAACCAATGCATGTATGTAGTGCTTAATGTATAGTATTTTATTCACATTTCCTTAGAATATGACCCACATACTAGATAATAAGTACCCAAACTAACTTATTTAAACTTGCAATCTGCCCTCACTACAATGATCAATACTCTCAATAGCTCCAGTCCTATGGGGCCATTTTTCCCACTCTCCACAATTCTCTGACCTGCCTTGTGCTCTGGAAGGCTAATCTTCATAGCCTCTTCTTCAGGCTCCCTGGCTCTGTGGCTTTAATTTGAAGTTGGTCATCTCATGACACTCTCAGGAAATTAGAATATACAAGAGACAGATCAGAATTTTTATTCCCATGGTTTATTCTTTGTTAAGCACTTAGTTTGGCCATGATGCATTTCTTTATTTAAGACTACAGCTTCTGTAGGCCAACTGTATTCCCATGGGTACAGTGCCCACCGTGTGCTGCTTTACAGCTCCCTTCCCTTGGCACTTCACATCTAGATGCAGTAACGGCTTTCTAGTGTTGCTAGTCCTTACATGCTTCCATAGCCATGTCCACCTCTTTTAGTAGCAGTCCATTTACTAATTTGCCTTTAGTCATTTTTTTCTGAGTGTGCCATTTTTTTTCCTTTTTGGGGGGGCTGGAACCCTGACAATATATCCTCCTCTGTGTTTTTTTTATTTTTTTAAATTTCCATTACTAGCTTCTTAGATTTACACATTTATTGTGTACAGCATTTATTGTTTATTTTTCCCCACTACAGTATGAGTGGCACATAAACAGTACCCCTACCACCTATAACTGTCTAGCATATAGACATCTAGACACCTAAAATATTTGTTAAATGGAAAATTGGAAAATTGCATTCAGAATTCCAACTTGGTATGGTAAGAACACATCTTATTTCATAGCTGATTTGACAAAAAGACCAGTAAGTCTTGTACTCTTTACTGTTAGACTGTTGGAGCAGATATTATTTTGTATTCAAAACAATATTACCTACTTTTTGGTCAACAGAAGCAGCTCCAGCAGAGCAGATTGTGTTCGCTAAAGTTCTGAAAGAATCTACTGGAGTTGTGTTGAAGAGGACAATAGAGGTTTAGGATCCTCAGCTAGGGTAAATTCCCAGGTTGTCTTAATGATACTTTGAAAAGGGAAAGGATTTTCATTTTTAATTGCCACACCTTCAGTTTTTAACTGTAACAACTTCAGTTTTAACCTAGCCCTTCATGTTTTACATCATAAGTATACCTCTTATTTCTATCCCCACTACCACATACTTAATAAAGAAAAGAAAACTAAATTAATTCATCAATAAAACCTGTATTCCACTTAGAAAAAAAGTGACTTATTTGGAACAAATACTTTGATCAATTTATTAAGTTAGCAATATTCATCATATAATGTATTGATTGTAAAAGGGGGCGCAGCTTTAATCCCAAACTCCATGGGGCAAAGAAAGACATGTGTTGTCATAGTAAGAAGGAACTTAGTTGCCAAGTGCCAACTGGGACACAGCAAAGAAAAAAAACACAATTGAAAGGAAAATAGAGAAGGAAACAAAAAAGACAACCTAATCGGTAAGTTTTTCTTTATGATCTTCATTGGACACATCTTATATAAATGTATGCCAAAACCCTTTTAGTAATGACAGCTTGCTTTAACTAACATGAGGCTATTTAACCATCAAATTTAGTTTAAATATTTATAACTTTCCATGCTTAAATGTGTTTAAAATATAATAAAAGATGCAATCTGTATATGCAACTTACTATGTCATGAACCACTCCTCAGACTGAATGCTTAAACCTGTATGTCTGAAGGATTTAAGATTTGATATTACCATGTTATAGTTGCTGTTTTTCATTACAAATTGTGATGGTTAATTTTATGTGTCAACTTGTCTAGGCTATGTTGCCGAGATGTTTAGCCAAACACCAGTCTAGAACTTGCTGTGAAGTAGTTTTTAGACATGATTAACAATTAAATCAGTACACTGAGTAAAGCAGGTTATCCTCCATAATGTCAGTGGGCTCCATTTAACCAGTTGAAAGCTTTAAGAGAAAAAGACTGGTGTCAACCAAGGAAGAAGCAATTCTGTGTCCAGACTGCCTGTAGCCTTAGGGCTGCAATACCTGCTCTTCCCTGTATCTCTAGACTACCAGCCTACTCTGCAAAATTCAGAATTCCCAGCCCCCTAAATCATGTGAACCAAGACCTTAAAATCCCTCTCTCTGTGTATCTCTTCCTGTCTCTCTCTTTCTCTCTCTCTCTTTCTGTTTTTTTGGGGGAACTGTGACAAATATGCTAACTTTTAAAACATAACTTACCAGTTTCTTTTAAAACTGTTTTCTCTGTATTTCCTGCAATTTCTTCTATTGTGCCTCTTGTTTTACATGCTGCAACCAAGTCATTTTTTTCCTTTCCATTTTCTAAAATGCATTGTACTGAATTCTACCTACAGGCTTTCTTAAAGCTCCTTTCTCTCTCAGGAGCGTGCTTCACCTTACTGAACCCTGTTCCTGCTATATTCAATGTACCACATATTTTAGCCTAATGAAAATATTCTCAGTGAAATCTCCCAATCCTCCATGAAGAAGACTCCTTCCTCTGTCATAGACTTCCATGGATTCTTAATATTTTCTTTATTGTACATATCACAGATTGTAATTTTAACAGGTTCTTACCAAATTTGAAAAACTATTACTTTAAAGAGTTCACTTACTGTGAAACCTTTGATGCAGAAACAAAATGTTATAGTGTTGGGACTCAGAGAGTGACACCCCAAAGACTGGCACTTTGATATGCTGAGAGGCGTTTGAAGATGCCTCAGAATCAAGTTTCCTCTAAATTTGTCTTGTCTCCCTCTCCCCAAGCACAAGAAGGGACTCTCTCTGGAATTTCCTTATCTATGAAGCCTTTCCAAAAGAAATGCAATTGTCTTAAGAATCTTATCAAATAACCAGGAAGGATCAATTACCTGAGAAGAGAAGACACTAGGAGTTATTACCACATCCATATCGACTTTTCACCTCTTCTTCTGAGGGCAACTCCAATAAATTACCTGGAGGTAATTATCTGCAGAATAAGGCAAGTTTTGTTTCTGTGCACTTCTGCACCTCAGCTTCCCAAAGATAATCGTTTATTTGCTACTAGCCCTATCCATACCCCAGTTTCCCTTTTCCCTATGAAGAGCATATTTAAGCCTTGATAATCAAGTCCCTCTATGAGTTCTCTCTGAGTTCTTATTTTGTGCAACTCCAATGCACACATGTGCTTGTAACAAATTTATTATGCTTTTACCTTGTTTACCTCTTTGTTTTTTTTTAGTGGTGTCAGCTGTGACCGTTTACAATGGGGAGGAACAGAATCATCCCCTTTTGCCAGTACAGTTCTGTGGGTGAAGATGGAAAGATTGAGACACCTATTCATTCTGGAGCATACAGATGAGGTACTGGGACCACTGACAAAAAGCCAACAAAGAAAGGTAGAAATTTTTACCAAGGTCTCTTCTCCTAGATCTCTGCATCTAGAACCTTGTCGAAAATGAAAGATAAACATTTTTCCTTATCTCTTTCTTTCCAAATTCAGGTTAGCAGGAGAAAATAATTTGTTTGGATTGTGACTCCGGTGTAAATTCGGTTTTAGGATGTCCATTTATTTTTGAAATGCTCCCTTCCATAAACAGCTATTATTTTTCTGTTTGTCTTGTTTTGTATCCAGAAAACATAGCTTAGCTTGCCACCTGTTGAGGGTGCAGAAGGCCAACTGAAAAAGGTTGGGGATTCCTGTAAAACAATATAGTATTCTGATCGTTGCTAGCTCTTAAGCTGTTGTCTAAATCTTTCTTTCTTTTAGCTATTTCTGAGTGTGGCGCTGGATCTTGTGAGTAGTGCATGTTTGCACCTTTTTGGAGATGACTCATGCATTCTTCGTTAATCAATAAACAGCATATGGATTCTGAGTCACTTAGTAGCTACCTTTGGTTTTAAAAAAAAAAAGGAGAAAAAAAGTTCAAAACCAGAAGTATTGGCTGCTTGTCTCTGTTGACATTTGATAATAAGAGTTTTGAAAATGTCTTTTAATTTTAAGAGCTCTATGGTCAAAAGTCAGTTTAATATAGGCTGATATTCAGACTATATATATATATATATTTAAGTTTCTCTGTTCTATTTTGGATCATATTCCTCCAACGAGAACTTTTCATTTGCTGAATCTCTTTTTCTCGAACCCCTGCTAACTAGAACTTCATTGGTCTTTTTGGGAAACTTAAGATCTTCCCAAAATGGCTCCTCTAAATTTGTCCTTCCATTTATTTCTGCCCCTCCTTGTGCCACATTCAATCTTCTACTCAGTTCCCTTCAATCTTTGATCTCTTTCCCTTCGAGTCTCTACCTCCTCCATTTTGTGATCAATGGATAAAAATTTACTGAGAGAAAACATCAGAGTTCTGGTTATACATAAAGAGATCTAAAAGACACTTTATGAGACTTTCTGAGGAACACAGCTAAGAGACCACTGACCCCCTTTTGGGTTCCCTGTCTTCCTTAAAGAGCCCCAGGAGTTCTAAGTGAATTTAACCTTATTTCTTGAGGGTCTTTGGTCTGAACTCAGTAATTCAGTTAAGAAATAGAAACAAAGTTAAAAAGCCACCTATCAAACTAAATTGGTTTCCAAAGTACAACTTTCTGATATTTAGCTGGCTATTTTTAAAGTCTTTGTAAAAGAAATTTACATCTATAAAGGAAATCTCCATTTGTAAGGACATATGTATGCACATATGTGTGCATATATATATTTTTATTTTGTATATATGTGTGCATATATATATACACACACACAGTCATGTGCTGTATAATGATGTTCCAGTCAGTGATGAACCACATATGCAACAGTAGTCCCATAAGATTGTAATACTATATTGTACTGTACCTTTTTAACGTTTAAGTGTTTAGATACACAAATACTTACCATTGTGTTACAGTTGCCTACAGTATTTAGTACGGCAACGTGCTGTACAGATTTGTAGTCTTTAACTTATGTTTAGATGTGTAGTAGGCTATACCATCTATATTTGTGTAAATACACTCTATGTTGTTCACACAATGATGAAATCACCTGATACATTTCTCAGAATGTATCCTCATCTTTAAGCAAGGCATGAGTATATATTTGATTGCACACACCTATATCCTAAGAGTGAATTATTACAAAGGTACTGTAATAAAAAAAATTATTTTCAGTAAGTAGAAAAATGTCCTGATTCAACAAATTTGTCTGGAAGCTAATTTTGTAGTTTGAATACCGGGAAAATTTGAATGCAGTAAACCTGCTTATAAATAGGGCGATTGGCCAGGTGCAGTGGCTCACACCTGTAATCCCAGCACTTCAGGAGGCCGAGGTGGGTGGATCACCTGAGGTCAGGAGTTTGAGACCAGCCTGGCCAACATGGTGAAACCCCACCTCTACCAAACATACAAAAAATCAGCTGGGCATGGTGGCAGGCACCTGCAATCCGAGCTACTCAGGAAGCTGAGGCAGGAGAATTGCTTGATCCCAGGAGGCGGAGGTTGCAGTGAGCCGAGATTGTGCCATTGCACTCCAGCTTGGAAAACAAGAGCGAAACTTCATGTTAAAATAAATAAATAAATAAAGCGATTAACAATGAAACTTTCTAAAGTTTTACTTTTATTGTTGAGGACAATAATTTTTAAGGAATAGAATAATTTTAATAGAAGAACTAAAAGAAAGACATAAGTTATGTTACTCTGAAGGTAGATTTGTATAGTAATTTCTATTTCAGAGTTGTGGGAATACATGAATTAGAAGCCAATAACACTTGCTCTGGTTGGAATGTGTCATCTCAAAAGCACATGTTGGAAATTTAATCCGCAATGTGATAGTGTTGCAAAATGATGTCTAATGGAATGTGTTTAGCCCATGAGAGTTCCACTTTTATGAATGGATGAGTGCTGATATCAAAAGGCTTGAGGCTGCCCGTCAATCCCTCATGTTTTCTCTCACCCTCTCACATTTCACTGTAGGATGACACAGTGAGAAGCCAGCACCTCAATATTGGACTTACCAGTCTCCAGAACTGTGAGAAATACATTTCTTTATAAATTATTCAGTCTGTGTTATTTTATATAGTAACATAAAATGGACTAAGACAACACTATTCACTTGTTGATCTTTGCATCAGGCCCTCATTATATTCCTTTAGGGGAAAGGAGTTAAAAATTGCGAATGAATTGATTCACACGATTCAAAGATCAAAAACAGAAAGAGAAAGAACAATAGTTTTGAAGACAGGAGATTATGAAAAATATAAACTTGATTACCAAACTTAATAGGTATACACCTAACTTAAAAAATATCCTCATAATAATGCAAGTGATTTTAACAAAATTTTTTACACAATATTTTTTAAATAGGAAAAGCCCGGTGTATCTGTTTAGCCATTGTCCCTTCTTTTATTTAAACATCTTTACATTCTGTATTCTTTAAGAGAATATTCTGACACTAGAAAAGGAAAACTAAAAGTAAGTTTCTACTTTTGAGTATCAAATGGCTACATCTGAAGTGACATTTCAGGCTATTATCCTGAATCTGAGCAATGACTGGAAGCAAGTACCTGATGAGAGAAAACAATGCTTCCTTCGTTGCCCATCCTAAACCCAAAATTAAACAATACTGCTTCTTTGGTGGGTTGGTGTAGGAAGACATTTTATGAGAGTTCAAATGTAAATACTTTCATGTTTGGTTTTTTTTTTTTTTTTTTTTTTTTTTTTTTAGAAAACAGCAAATCCCCTGTTTCCGGAATATTAAGCTCTGAGGTGTTTAGGAATGATAAAGAATTTGGAATTCTGAATGCACAGAAAATGTGTGTTTTATTACCTAGGCAGAATCCAGCAAGTTGGTATAGCTATAGTTTAGAAAAAATAACACTATGTTGGCCAGACACGGTGGCTCACGTCTGTAATCCCAGCACTTTGGAAGGCCAAGGCGGGCAGATCACAAGGTTAGGAGTTCAAGACCAGACTGGCCAAGATGGTGAAACCCCGTCTCTACTAAAAATATAAAAAAATTAGCCCGGCGTGGTGGCAGGCGCCTGTAGTCCCAGCCACTCAGGAGGCTGAGGCAGAGAATTGCTTGAACCCAGGAGGCGGAGGTTGCAGTGAGCTGAGATGGCACCACAGCACTCCAGCCTGAATGACAGCGTGAGACTCCGTCTCAAAAAAAAAAAAAAAAAAAAAGAAGAATAAAACTATGTCTATAAAGATTAGAAAATGATATAAATCTATGAGAAGAAAAATAACTAGGAAGGTAATGTATTGTTTCCTATTGCTGTTTTACAATCACCACCACAAACTTAGTGGCTTAAAATAATGCATTTATTATCTTATAATTCTCCAGATAAGAATCTAAAGTGAGTCTCGCAGGGCTGAAATAAAGATGTTAACAAGGCTACATAGCTTTCTGGAGCCTGTAGTGGAAAACCCATCTTGCCTTTTCCGGCATCTAGAGGCTCCCTTTATTCATTGGCTTTATAGCTCCTTTCCATTTTCAAAGCCAGCAGTGGCCAGACAAGTATTTGTTAGATTCCATCACTCTGATTCTGACTCTTGTTTCCTCTTTCACATATGAGGAAAGAGTGACTAAATTGGCCACACACAGATAATGCATGAGAATCTTCCCACCTGGAGACTTTTAACTTAATCACAGTTGTAAAGTCTCTTTTACCATGTAAGGTAGCATATTTACAGGTTCCAGGGATTCGTATGTGGACACCTTGTGTGTTTGAGGGAGAGGGGCATTTTCCTGTGAACCACATGCAAAGATGAAATTTTGATTATCTTCACATATAATAATTTGAATTTTAGAAAAAGAATTTAAAAACTCCATCTATGTCTCCAGCAACATTTCCAGTGGGGAAAAAAAAAGCATTATAAAATAAATAGCATTGCTCTTCTCTGAAAGTTAATAAATAGATGGTCAGAAGGCACTTCACCATTTTTTCCCACAAGAAAAAAAGTCAAAATAGAGAGACTGCTTATCATGGACAGACTCTCAGTAAAGCACGTCAGGAGAAGGAAAACCACCTCAGATGGATGAGTGATCGGAAATGAAGATGAGCAAAGAAATTTATAAATATATGTGCAAATATATTTGAACACTGAGGAACTACATGTGTAGAATGATTAAATAAATCTATAAAAAGAGACTTAAAATACTAAGGATAATATGTAATTGGGAAATAAAGGTAAATTGTATTTTAAAATTTCTTGTATTGTCTGACAGGAAGATCAAAGACAATCAAATTTTAAACTTAGGTGAGTTAATTTGATACATTTTGTAATTTCTAAGGTAACCATTAAGAATTTTAAAAGCATATAATTTATAATATGGTAGAGAGAAATATAATTATAAAAATAGTCAATTTAAAAATAACAAAAAGGAAAAAAGACAGAGAGCTGATTGGACAAATAGTTTAAAATAAAATGTTGAAATCAAAAATAACTATACATTAATAATTATATTAACTGCGAAATGATTAAAGTAAAAGTATCTTTTTCTGCATAAAAATAGAAAATCTAATCTTTGCTATTTTTAAGGGACATATTTTAAATACAAAACACATAATGTTTGACTTAACAGAGCAGAAAATAATATTCTAACAGACAATTAGAGAAAACTGAAGTTGCTGTCAGATTTAACAAATGAGAATAGAATGCACTACTACAGATAAAGAGGATTCAACATATTGATAATAGGTTCAATTAATTTTGATACTTGAATTTCACAGTGCTATTAGGGGAATATTGACAAATACACAGCCAAGAGAGATCTTAACATGCATCTCTTGGTTATCTATAGAGAACTTGAACAGGTGAGAAAAGTTGAAAAAAAAGATATAGTTAAAATATTTGAATGTGATTAACAAATATGATCCCTAGACATGCACAAAATATTGTTCTTAAAAGTTGCATAATACAAATTATTTTAGCACTCAAAATATTTTCAAAAAGTGGTTGATATATTGGGTTATAACCAAAATCTACACATTTCAAAATATTTAAGTAACATTAGAATATTCCGTTTCCTTAATGTAAATAAGAATCATTGATAAAATGTAATTATAAAATTCTCACATAATTTAGAATTTAAAAGCACCCTTTTAAATATCTCATGTTGAAAATCTTAAGGAAAATTACATAGCATTTTGGACATATATGGGGATATTGAGACAAATGTGATAAAATTAATTGTTTAAAGTTATAGCTCACATGAAAACATTAGAAAAAAAGATTAAAAGTTAGTCAATTCAGTACTCTTTTCAAAATTGCAACTTATTCAGGTTTGCAGAGTAGGATATTAACCAAGATATAGCAACATAGATTATAAACAAACAGATAATTTCTGGCGCAAAATAACATATTAAAACATATAAGAAGAAAAAAATCTCAATTGCTCTGAAATGACTAAAGAAATTAAGAGAATTTTCATATAAAAAATTAAGAATATTATGAATAAATAAATAATTCATGGAAAGGTATAATTTTACAAAACTTGCATAGGAAGAAACAAATCATAATTTTAGATGTGGCTGTAGGACAGGTTGCCAGTCCTAAACATTTTGATGTACCAGACTGTCTTTGTCTCAAAATCCCTTTAAGTCTGTCTCTTTCACACCCTGGATTGTCTATGAAGTAGTTATGAATGTCAAAGAGTGTGTGAAGTCTTACATTCCTTGAGAAACCCACACTCCAAAGGGAAATATGAAAACATTGAGAAGCAGTAAGGACCTAGGTGTTGCCACTTAGAAAACGAGATTACCTGCCCCAGTCCCCAACAGGAGGGACTTAACCTGGAATTTCTCCCCTCCTTTAATGCAGTCCCAATATCTTCAAGAAAATCTTCTTCTTATTCTGTACTTCATTTTTCACTTTTTGAAAAATATCCTAGAGGAGCTGCTGCACTACTTACATTTCCACATTTTTTTTTAACCTCCTTTACTCATATCCTAAATGTCTTAACTTCATCTGTTAGTGCTCCCTGGCTGAAGACACTGCAATGCAGCTTATGTTCAACAGTGCTTTTCCTCATAAATCAAAGGTGGAATACACAAAGAATAACAATTTCTTTTGATTATAATTGGACAAACAATTAATATTCATCTCTTTGCTTTTACCAAATACTTTTGTCACAACTGTCAGCGTTATTCTTTAACAAAATACTCAAAGACAATTGGGATACTTCAAATTCTTATTAATTTTTAAATAAATTAATATAATGTTAATTTTTTTATTATTTATAGAACTTATAAAATTTGCATAACAAAATTAATACTAAATTAATAATGAAAATAAGTAATAAAATTTACCAGTAATTGTGTCATTCTCATTTTATGCTCTAAATCTTCAAAGAACATATCAAATTCTATAGAACTGACAAAAAAGTGAATTTCTATTGATGTATCAACTACTTTATTAAATATGCAGACACTGTAAACAGCACTGAAGAGTAAATATTTATTTATTTGAAGGTTAATACATTGTGTGAAGGCAAAAAAGAAAGTTGTGTTTCAATAATGATTAGGTGAACTAATGATACATGTTAAAATGTAAGTTAAAATGAACTCAACTATATAATCTTTTACTTAGGGAACTCACCATTGACTATCATATGCTTAATTTTAGCACCTTGTTTAAAAGAGCTTATTATCAAAATTTGCGTGCCAATGGGTTCACAATATCCAAAGTGTTTTATTAAAGAATGAGTTTATTTATGTGTTTTATTCTAAAATATTTATTATTTTAACTTTAATCTTCAGGTTTATAAAACACTTTTCATTAATTTGGGGTGTATTCTGCTAGGACTCAAGGTTAATTCTTCCTTACACTTAATCAGTTGTTTCAGAACAAATTGTAGACTTTGTTCTTAATGTTGAAATTTCTGTGAGGGGTCTTTGTAAAAAATCAATTTGCTTTATGTGGGTAGATAACTTCTGAGTTATCTACTAAGTTCTATTTATCAGTTTGCCGCTCCTCATGACAATTTTATAGTCAGTTTTGAAAACGTTTAGTGTGAATCTTGAATATTTTATTTCTTAACAATATTATTTTGTCTCATAGGTCTTCTGCATTTCCATATAAAATTTAAAATTTTGATTTATTTTAACAAAAGATCTATTAGAATTTTGACTGGGATTTTTTTGAATCAAAATTGGAGAAAATATTGAATCTCACTTTTGTTTAATATGTTCTTCTAAAATCAGTTCTTATATTGCACTATATTCATAGCCCATTGTTCATATAAACACTTCCTTGTATGCAATGTGTCATTTTTTTTTGGCTAAGGTTTTCCCTTTACCTTGTCTTTTGCATTGTTCTTTGCAATTAAGCCTCCTTGTAATTTACTAGGATCTTGTAAGTTGATATCTTTTATAGATTTGAAAAATTCTCAAGCATTATTTCTTCAAATATTTTTCTGCCCCATTATTTCTCTCCTATCCTTCTGAGGAACTCTGATCTTATGTGTATTAGACCACTTGCTGTCTGTCTCACAGCCACTGATACTCGTTTTATTATTTCGAATATCTTTTACACTCTGTTGCTCAGTTAGGGTAATTTTTATTAATCTATCTTGAAGTTCACGGACTGTTCTGACATTTTTCCATCTTCTCTGAAGCCTATTGGTCAAAGATGGTGTTTTTGTTGTTGGTTTGTTTTTATTTTTTCAACTTGGTGAAGGTATAATAAATTGTATCTATTTAACATTACAATGTGATAAGTTTTTACATAAGCATAAAATTGTGTAATCGTCACCAAAATCAAGATAAGCAACATTTCCACCTTCCTCAGAAGTTTTCTTATGTCATTGTATTAGTCTGCTTTCATACTGCTATGAAGGAATACCTGAGTGTGAGTAATTTATAAAGAAAAGAGGTTTAATTGACTTGCAGGTCCAGATGGCTGGGGAGGCCTCAGGAAATTACAATCATGGCAAAAGGCACCTCTTCACAGAGTGGCAGAGAAGAGAATGAGAGTAAGCAGGGGAAATGCTAGATTCTTATAAAACCATCAGATTTTGTGAGACTGACTCATTATTACCAGAACAGCATATAAGAAACTGCAACTATGATTCAATTACCTCCATTTGGTCCCACCCTTGACACTTGGGGATTATGGGGATTACAATTCAGGGTGAGATTTGGGTGGAGACACAGAATCAAATCATATCATTCTGCCCCAAGCCCCTCTAAAATCTCATGTCTTCAAATTTTAAAACATAATCATGCCCTTCCAACAGTTCCCCAAGTCTTGTATCATTCTAGCATTAACCCAAAAGTCCAAGTCCAAAGTCTTATCTGAGACAAGGCAAATCCTTTCCATCTATGAGCCTGTAAAATCAAAAGTAAGTTAGTTACTTCCTAGATACAATGGGGTACAGGCATTGGGTAAATACACCCATTCCAAGTGGAAGAAATTGGCTAAAACAAAGGGACTACAGGCCCCATGCAAGTCCAAAATCCAATTGGGCAGTCATTAAACCTTAAAGTTTCAAAATGATCTCCTTTGATTCCACACCTCACATCCAGATCACACTGATGCAAGAGGTGGGTTCCCACAGACTTATGCACCTCCACCCCTGTGGCTTTGCAGGACAAAGACTCACTTCCAGCTACTTTCACAGGCTGGAAATGAGTCTCTGCAGCTTTTCCAGAACACTTGGTGCAAGCTGTCAGAGGATCTACAATTCTGGGGTCTGGAGAGTGGTGCCCCTCTTCACACAGCTCCACTAGGCAGTGCCCAGTGGGGACTCTTTGTTGGGGCTCCAATACCACATTTCCCTTCCACACTGCCCTAGCAGATGTTCTCCATGAGGGCTCCTCCCCTCTGCCTGGACATCCAGGCATTTCCATACATCCTCTGAAATCTAGGTGGATGTTCCCCAGCCACAATTTTTGAATTCTCTGTACCTGCAGGCCCAACACCACATAGAAGCTTCCAAGGCTTGGGGCTGGACTTGCACCCTCTGAAGCAATGGCCTGGCTGTACCTTAGCCCAATTTAGCTTCAGCTGGGATGCAGGACACCAAGCCCTGATACTGCACAAAGCAGCAAGGCCCAGGGGCCCACCCACAAAACCATTTTTTCCTCCTAGGCCTCTGTGCTTGTGATGGGAGGGACTCC
The DNA here is from genome assembly GCF_028885655.2 of Pongo abelii. Classification (NCBI taxonomy): domain Eukaryota; kingdom Metazoa; phylum Chordata; class Mammalia; order Primates; family Hominidae; genus Pongo; species Pongo abelii. The sequence goes on from NC_071996.2 coordinate 88,034,441, forward strand.
TGTGAAGACTTCTGACATGCCCTGGAGACATTTTCCCCATATTCTTGGTGATCAGCATTTGGCTCCTTGTTGCTTATGCAAATTTCTGCAGCCAGATTGAATTTCTCCTCAGAAAACTTTTTTCTATAGCATCATTAGACTGCAAACTTTCCAAACTTTTATGCTCTGCTTCCTTTTTAAACATAAGTTTCAATTCCAAATCATCTCTTTGTGAATGAATAAAACTGAACACTTTTAAGAGCACCCAGGTAACCTCTTGAAAGCTTTACTGCTTAGAAATTTCTTCCACCAGATATCCTAAGTCATCTCTCTCAAGTTCAAAGTTCCACAGATCACTAGAGCAGGTGCAAAATGCCGCCAGTCTCTTTGCAGAAGCATAGCAAGAGTCACTTTTATTCCAGCTTCCAACAAGTTTCTCATCTCCATCTGCGACCACATCAGTCTGGACTTCATTGTTCATATCACTAGTAGCATTTTGGTCAAAGACATTCAAGTCTCTAGGAAATTCCAAACTTTCCCACATCTTTCTGTCTTTTTCTGAGCCCTTCAAACTGTTCCAACCTCTGCCTCTTACCCAGTTCTAAAGTTGCTTCCACATTTTGGGGTACCTTTATAGTACCACCCCACTCCTGGCACCAATTTACTGTGTTAATCTGTTCTCACTCTGCTATGAAGAAATAGCCAATACTGGGTAATTTATAAAGAAAAGATGTTTAATTGAATCACAGTTTCATATGGTTGGAGAAGCCTCAAGAAACTTACAATCATAGTGGAAGGCACCTCTTCACAGGATGTTAGGAGAGAGAATTAGCGTAACCAGGGGAAATGCCAGACACTTATAAAACCATCAGATCTCCTGAGACTCACTCATTATCATCAGAACAGCATGGAGGAAACTACCCCCATGATTCAATTACCTCCACCTGGTCCTGCCCTTGACACATGGGGATTATGGGGATTACAAATCAAGGTGGGATTTCAATGGGGACACAGAGCCAAAACATTTCAGTCGTGTCGTAACCCATTCTTCTCTCCACTCTTGTTCAGGAAACAACTGATGTGATTTTGGTCACTCCAAATTAGTTTGCATTTGCAGGAGTTTTATATGAATGGAATCATGCAGTATGTATTTTTTTGGGGGAGGTCTGATTTATTTTACTCAACATAGTGATTTTTCAGAATCATACGTTCTGTTGTCTGTATCAACAGATAATTCCTTTTAATTGCTGAAAATATTGCATCTTAATGATATAGCAAAATTTGCTTATTCACTCACCTGCTAACAGATTTTAAAATTTTTTCCAATTTAGGACTCTTTCAGATAAAGCATCTCTGAAGATTTGTGCACAAATCTGTATGTAAATGAACTTTAATTTCTCTTTATTATATATCTAGGAGTGGAAATGCTGAGTTGTATTTAACTTTTCAAAGAAAAACCTGACAAATTATTTTCTAAAAGGTTGTACCAATTATTAACTTCTTATGAATATTAAATAAGAGTTTTAATTATTTCAAAACCTTGCTAACACTTAGCAGGATTAGTCTCTTTAATTTTCATTTCAGCTTTACAGTTTTTTTGTTTTAGGATTTGTATTTTATTTCTTTTTATAATTTTCATTTCTTTGCAAATATTACCATTTGTTCCACTCATTGTGTCAATATTTTTAAGTTCTTGAGCACATTTGAAATAGTTGTTTTAAAGTATTTATCTGCTAATCCCATCTAGTTCATTGCTAATAATGTTTATTGTATAATCGATATTGTGAATGATTGAAAGGTGTCTGATACTGAGTTTTCTTCCGACAAACAGTCACATTGCTACTTTAACTTCTTGATCCCCCCCACCAAGAAGCTTGAATTCTTTGTTAAAGCTTTTGCCCTTTGTTGTAGACAATGGCAAAGTTTAGGAAGCACCTCAAATCATGATCTGAGATATCAATTGAATGACTAAGTTGCTTAGTGAGAGATCTGTCCACTCTGACTGCACTACAATTCCAATGTCTTTCAACCTTGCACAACTTATGGAACCTCTGCTCAACTACTAGCCTCAAAGAAAACACTCTTTTCTAGGATTCTTGGAGCTTTTCTATGTGCATTTTCTTCCCAGGCCTTGGCCCAGGATATGCAGGACCCAACATGAAGACTCCTGGAATGTTTTTGCTTTACATATATCTCCTTTCTAGTATCCTGAGCAGCCGCTTCAACCTGAAGTTCTGGTTTGTGCTCGCCCATATCAGTGAGTCTGCCAAACACTGCTTGGGCTCCAACTCCCGGCTCTGTTTTCTGGAAAGTGCCCAGAAACCTGAGGTGAATATGGAGCTCATTTTTCTCTTTCTTTTTCTCAAGTATCACCTTCTTAACCTGCCTGAATATAAATACTTAAAAATACTTGCTTCATATATGTTGTCCTGTGTTAAACTTGGTTATTTTGAGAGAATACATCCAATTACAGTTTTTAATTACAGTTATTTCATTATGGCAGGACACAGAAATCACTGTGCCATTGTCTTTCAAAGATTTCTCTACTGAATTATTTATATTTTCTCTCTGTGGAACTCCCATTACATATGTGATAGGTGTTTACACTCTATCCTCTATGTCACAAAGGCCTGCATATGTACACATACACATATATAAAAATTCATGTACGTATTCACATATGTATTCAATATTTTATGCCTCTGTTGCATTCTGCATAATTTCATCAAATCTGTTGTCAAATCTTTGATACTATTTTTATCTACTCCTTAATTAATTTATTAGAATTTTACTGCTTATGTTTCCATTAGTATATCTTCTATTTCTAAAATTACTATTTGACTCTTGTTTAAATAGGTTATAATTCTGTTCACTCACCTTAAAATACTAACTTTCCTTTTATATTTTTGAGAATTTAAAATTATTTGTTGTTTATACTTTTCAAATTTCTCAGTTATCTATAGTTTCATGTTGCAAAAATTGAAATAGATGTTTACATTTTTTGTCATATGATGCTGCACAACATCCACTTACAGATTTTCAGTAAATAATAAGATAACAGTCTTTACTCTTAGTAATTCATGGACTATAGTTGTGTATTTGGAAATCATTACCCCATAAATAATAATTTAAATTAACAATTAGATGACTTTGTCAGGAGTGACTTTAAAAATGTTTAGCTTTCATTTTATTCTTTTTTACTGTGAAGCAAAAATGGAGCTAAAATCAAACCTTAAAAGATATGATCATTCCAGGGATAGACTAATAATAAACAGCTTACAAAGAAGTTGAACAAAAAACATTCAGAAGGAAAGAATAGATTTAAGCTGGATGAAATATGAAGGGCAATAAATTTAGATATTTCATTAAAGAAATTTGGCTATGAAATAGAGATATTGAGTTGTGGTATCAGGATAATAAAAATAACCCTGAAAAAATAAAATTAAGATTCTAATTTTAATGCATATTATTCAGTTATCACAAAACTTCATGAATAGCTACATTTGTATTCCCTTTTCAGCAAAAGTATCAGAGTCATGAAAATATTTGTGTTGTTCTTGAGTTGACATTCTCTAAAAAAAAAAACAGTTTTCTTTCTTCAAACCACATTATATTTCTTGTTCTAGGTTTCTTTCTTTTGTTTTTTCTTTCCATCCTTCCTCACTTCCTCCTAAAGCTCCTGTTTTTATCTCGTCTTCCTTCTTCCCTTACTTCCTTCTTTCCTTCCTTTTCATTCTTTCTTTCTTTCCTTCTTCCTTCCTTTTCTTTTTTCTTTCTCCTCTCTCCCTCCTTCCCTCCCTCCGTCCTTCCTTCCTTCCTTGCTTCTTTCCTTCCTTCTCTATCTCTCTTTCTTTTGACATCTTCATTACTTCACATAGTTACCTTTGCTTGTGTGTGCGATGAGAATATGTAAGATTTACTTCAAGTCTTTTTTTGAAAAAAAAAAAAAGCATATGGAGGTCCTTTGCTCATTTATTAATCAAGTTGTTTTCTTGCTATTGAGTTGAATTCCCATACATTATGAATTTTAACTCTTTATTGGACATATGGTTTACAATATTTTTTTCTATTTTTGTAGGTTGTCTCTTTATTCGGTTGTTTCCTTTGTTGTGTAGAAGTTTTGTGTCGTTTTTTTTTAAGTGTAATTCAATTTGTCTATTTTTGCTTTTGTTGCTTATGCTTTTTGGATTATACCCCAAAACAATGATGAGACCAACGTCACAGAGATATTGCCTATATATTTGTAGTCGTTTTATAGTTTCAGATATTATGTCTTACATTTAAGGCATTAATCTACTTTGAGTTGATCTTTGTAAATTATATGATGTATTTGTCCAATGTTATTCTTCTGTATGTGCATATCCAGTTTGCCCAACATTATTTGTTAAAGAAACTATTCTTTTCCTGTTATGTACAAGTAAATATTGTATTCTATCAGAGAATGAGAATTTAACAACTTAAAAACTTAATACAGTAGATGCATTGAACTTTCAGAATAATATACTGGATTTGATTTAAAAGGACAGTTGATAGTCCATTTCTCTTATCTGTTGGAATTATACTTTAAAGTTGAAAAAGCATGGGTTTATAAAATACTCCACATGATCTTTTTAACTTGATAGTAAAATGTTAAAATTTTCTCAAATAGGGCAAATACTGCAAATTAAGCACAAGAAATGTTTTTAAAAGTGGCTAGATGAGTATATTTTCTACTCCAGAGAATAAATTCATATAGAGCTATATTATTTCTGTAAATATATATTACCATAACATTTTATTATTTTACATAAATTAAGAAGGAAATGCAATAAGCCTAATGTGCAAAATTTGCATTATGTCTCATTTTTCAAAATCAATTTTTAGTTTTTACTTCCTATGTTAATCATACATTGTCTGAGTGAAGATTTCTTCTTTTATTACTTTGATGAATTACCTTGATTAGATTATCCGTTCAAAGTTATATAGGATATTATTTGACAATGAAATTTATTGATTGGTAAAGTACTGAATGGCCTTTCAAAAATTATATTTTCTATTTTGTAACTAAATTATAAAAATATGAATGAATGTATAATGATAAAAATATATATATATACCATTTGGAGGGCAAATAATATTTTGTGAAATCATATTCTATATCTTTATTATAAGTAATAAAGAAGTTAAATTTTAATTCACAATTTTATTTCCCTCCTATGGCTGATATGCATTTTATTTTACTTTTTTATTTATAAAATTGTATTTCCCTGTATGTGATTTTTAATATGAATTATACAGTGCAATATCACTTTTTGTTTTACTTTTCCTTCTTTTTAAGATAGAATCTCACTCTGTCACCCAGGCTGTAGGGCAGTGGTATGATCTCAGCTGACCTGAGTTTATACCAAAACAAAGCAAAAGGAAATTAAAAAGTACTATTTGCTAAGTGAATAAAAGGTAAGTTTATCACCTTAGAAGACTAGAACAACATAACAATAAAATGTTAAGGAACCTTACTATATTTCATATTTATTTAATATGAACCTTACTATATTAAGGAACCTTACTATATTTTAGGAACCTTACTATATTTTATATTTATTTTAGGGAACCTTACTATATTTCATATTTATTTGCCAGAACTTTATTAAAGTATATCATATAACAGGTAGGATAGAGTGTAGATCTATGAACAAATTAACACATTGGATTTAAAATCTAGTAAAGATTACTTCTGTGCAGTCTGATCCTGCTGTGTCCAACAGGATATTGGTTTCTTATTTCTATCCCAAGTTCAGTTGGGGCCGTTCACTGGGGAAATTTATAAAGAAACAACTGAAGAAAGTTTAACAGGTCTTTTATCAGAAGTGTAATTGCTGTACAGAAGCTCTTTAGTTTAATTAGATCCCAATTGACAATTTTGGCTTTTGTTGCAGTTGCTTTTGGCAATTTCATCATGAAGTCTTTGCCCAAGCTTATATCCTGAATGGTGTGTGATGGTTAATACCGAGTATTGATTGGATTGAGGGATACAAAGTATTAATCCTGGGTGTGTCTATGTGAGTGTTGCCAAAAGAGATTAACATTTGAGTCAGTGGGCAGGGAAAGGCAGATCCACCCTCAGTCTGGTGGGCACAATCTAATCAGCTTCCTGCGAATATAAAGCAGGCAGAAAAACGTGAAAAAGGGAGGCGGACCTAGCCTCCCAGCCTACATCTTTCTTCCATGCTGGGTGCTTCCTGCCCTCAACATCAGACTCCAAGTTCTTCAATTTTGCAACTCGTGTTGGCTCCCCTTGCTCCTCAGCTTCCAGACAGCATATTATGAGACCTTGAGATCGTGTAAGTTAATACTTAATAAACTAATAGGATATATATATATAACCTAATATGTCTGTCCCTCTAAGAGAACCCTGACTAATACACCTATGTTTCCTTCTAGGTTTTTATGGTTTTGGATTTTACATTTAGGTCTTTAATCCATATTGAGTTAATTTTTGTATAAGGTATAAGGAAGGGGTCCAGTTTCAGTTTTCTGGATATAACTAGCCAGTTTTTCCAGCACCATTTATTGAATAGGAAATCCTTTCCCCATTGCTTGTTTTGTCAGGTTTGTTGATCAGAAACTATCATCAGAGTGAACAAGCAACCTACAGAATGGGAGAAAATTTTTGCAATCTACCCATCTGATAAAAGTCTAATATGCAGAATTTACAAGGACCTTAAACAAATTTACAAGAAAAAAACAAACAGCCCCATCAAAAAATGGGCAAATGATATAAACAGACACTTCTCTAAAGAAGACATTTACATGGCCAACAAACATATGAAAAAAAGCTCCACACCGCTAATCATTAGAGAAATGCAAATCAAAACCATCTCATTCCAGTCAGGATGACGATTATTAAAAAGTCAAGAAACAACAAATGCTGGCAAGGCTGTGGAAAAATAGGAAGGCTTTTACACTCTTGGTAGGAATGTAAACTAGTTCAACCATTGTGGAAGACAGTGTGGCAATTCCTCATGGATCTAGAACCAGAACTACCATTTGACCCAGCAATCCCATTACTGGGTATATACCCAAAGGAATATTAATCATTCCACTATAAAGACACATGCACACATATGTTTATTGCAGCACTATTTACAATAACAAAGTCATGGAACCAACCTAAATGCCTATCAATGATAGAATGGATAAAGAAAAATGTGGTACCTATACACCATGGAATACTATCAACCATAAAAATGAATGAGATCATGCCCTTTACAGAGACATGGATGAAGCTGTAAGCTGTCATCCTCAGCAAACTAACACAGGAGCAGAAAACCAGAGACTGCATGTTCTCACTCATAAGTAGGAGTTGACAATGAGAACACATGAGCACAAGGAGAGGAACAACACAGACCAGGGCCTGTTGTGGGGTGGAGGAGAGGAGAGAGAACTTAGAGGATGGATCAATAGGTGCAACCAACCACCATGGCACACATATACCTATGTAACAAATGTGCATGTTCTGCATGTGTATCCCAGAATTTAAAGAAAATTAAGAAAAATAAAAAGAAGTGTAATTGAAAGCAAGCATGGTCCCAGGAAGGAAGTGGTATACTGTGGAATTAGGGAATAGAGGACAACATGTAAAGAAAAAAGTAGATAATCATGAAAATCATGACAATAATCTGAAATGTTTGGAGTCATTAGAGACTAGAAAGCTGAATTAAAAAAAAATAAGGAAAGATAGAAGTGGAAAGGCAAGAAAGTAGGTAGCAAGCTGTGGCTAGGCTAAAAATTGAGCCAAATATTGTATGTAATTCCTCTATTTTTTTTTCTTGCTATTGTTCATTTTTATTTTAGATTTACCATATATCGTAAGTGGGTAAAAACAAATTTAACTCTGTCAAATTTCTATGTAACTGGGTAGCTATGACAATCAGTAGTGCTCAGCAAATAGTTTTTTTTTTTTTTTTTGGACTTGGATTTCTCAGACCACCACTTGATTAGGCAGACACTTGACTAGTTCTGACTAGTGTCCTGGAGTCTAAACCCTTCCAAATTGATGCAGAAAAAGCATCAAGTATGGTTTTTCAGCCACCTTTTTCTGCTGCAAATACTAAGGAAGCTGTATGTTCCAATGTTCCAATGCAAAAATGTAATGTATATTGCAGTAATAAAATGGGTAAAGCCTATGTCACTCTGATCCCTGAGTAACTGTGGGTAGCAGAACCCATGCAAACCATAAGAAGGAATTCTGTTTTTTGGTAACAAGTCATAGAAAGTTTTTGTAAAAAAATAACCGGCATCATTTAGCATATCATGACTAAACATCACACCTATCCGAATCATACCATCTCTTTAGGATGGTTTTATAACTATTCATCTTTTCATTTATTCTAATATAATTCCTATTCTGTCCTTTAATTTAAGCCTCTCTATCAAAGGTCATTGATTACTTCTTAATAGTCTTCTCTGTTTTATTTGAATTGTTGACTCCTCTTCTGGAAATTTTTTTCTGTTTATATTCATAATGTTTTAATTCCTAGTTCTTTCTTACTTGTTAGAAATCTATTGAGTGCTCAAACCCTTGGAAGCCTTTCTGGGACATTATCGGCTAGTGAGAGAAATAGACATGTATGAAAATACAATTGTTTTTCAACTGTGAAACATCATCCCTTTTGGTTATATTACAGTGAAAGAGAAAAACACCAACATTGGATTTGAATATGATAATGAACCTGATAAATTTACATATATGTTTCTTCCCTCAACCTCACATAGGCAAATAAAAAGAATGCATTCTAAATTTTCATTGGTCATTCGTTCTCTACACTTTCCAAATCATTATTTTTGTATCAAAATGCTCATGGCTTGTTTTGGAAAATAGCAATTGCCTTGTGCTGAAGCATTCATAATGTAAGCCTTATTTAAAATTAATAAGGACTTTACCTTATTCTGTAAACATAGAAATTCTAATCACTTTACAATGAAAAAGGCAAAGGAATTACACACGCATTTGTGTCTGCACATAGACATCTGCATTCCACAGAGAAAGTAGGCTCAGATAAGAGGTTTAGTGCTCGGGTTAGTTTTAAGCATGTTGAGTCTATAGTCTATAGTGCCAATTGACTTACATGTGGCATTAAATAGGGCAAGCTTGGAGGTGCCACTTCAGCTCAGTGCAATCCATAGGGCTTTCCATTGTTGGGAACTAAAATTTGCACAATGTAATGTAGCTGGGAAAATAGAGATATAACCTGTGGTTAATTAAACACAGGTGGCAACAATACTTTTTTTTTTAGCTGTATACAGTCATATTAACATATGAAGAAACAGTTGTGAGTGAAACTATCCTGGTATCATTCTTCAGTTAGGTATGAGATACAACTCTTACAGAATTCCAAGAAATACTAACACAAATAAAAGAAAGAAAAAAAAACTATAAAGTAGTGATACAAAATTTTGTCAAAGAGGTTGAAAGAATACCTGAAGTTCCTAGGAAAGGGGCCATTTAAGGAGAAAGTGATTAACATAATCACTTCTTTACAAGAAGTAAAGCAGGAGCACTGTAGTTTGTTCACTGTAGTTATTATAAGGAGCCATTGATTGGCAACCTTATCAAAGAGATCAAGGAGAAGAGAGAGAGCTAAAGCCAGATAGTATGAGTTAAAAAAATAAAAATAAATGAAGACAGTGAATAATATGTAATCTTTCAAGAAAGGTAGCTATGAAACAGTAGGTAGAGATAGGTTTATGCATGTTTGGTGGGGGTAAATATGAGGCATCATTTATTTCTGTATTTAAGATGGAAGATCCTTAATAATCTTAAAAGTCGTTAGAAATGAGTCTTAATAGGAGTGATTGAATACACAGGCGAGAGTGGGACAAATGAGAGAAAGTCCTCTGAAGTCACTTTATAGCTTTCCTTTCTTTCACTCTTATATATGCTTATTGTGAATTTTAGTCTTCAGTCTTAACCCTCCCAAGAGAGTTCATAGAGCGTAGTGCTTAACAATCACCTTTCTGAGACTGATCCTAAAATCCCACCTCTAGCTGTAATCTCTCTACTTTAAATTTCAATCCTGGATGTCTAATTGCCTGCTGGGCATTTCCATTTTAAATTCAACATATCTAAAAACTAACTCTTCATTCTTCTGAAAAATCAACTTTGCCTCTTGACTCCTTTGTAATTTGTGGTCTGACAGCTTTCTCTGACTATTCCCACTTCCTTATTCGTTTATATTCAAATACTGTGTCTACCCATAACCATACAGTGTTTCATTAATCACAAACCTCACAGAATGTTTCCTTATCTGTTTGGACTACATGACCTTTAAGTTCTCTCCCAAAACTAATTTTGCTTCATTCTAGAAGCTGCCATAAATATGAAGCTCACTTGCACTGCAATAAAGATTGTCTAACTTCATAGACCTACTTTATGAATGAAAAAAGGTAATTAAACTGACAATTGCTTTCTCCCCAGGGGAACTTAAGAAACAATTTTCATTTTTTTAAAAAATTTAGGTCTTCTAACTTCATCATGTATGGTATTATACATATATATTACATTTTATATAACTAAAATATCTATTTAAGAATTTGTTTTTTCCAAAAAAAAATCACCAATAATTTAGCCAGGTTAGGTCAGAGAATATTCAGCAAATCATGAATGAGTTCCCTCAAGGATGAGTTTCTGGTGGGAATAATTCATTTGATAAAATACTCAAAAGAGCAATTAAGTATCTGTAAGGAGACCCCCTGAAACTATTGCTATGGAATAAAAGATGAAATGCTCCTGATTATTGTAAATACAAAATTGCATGCAGGATTGTGTAAAGACAATGTCAGGTTGGGCTGCCAGCATGAGTCAACAGCACGTGATGTGCTTCCCTCTGCAGAGAGCCTATGAATGGACATGAAGTCAGGGAGGTTTCACATCACTAAGATTCCTATCCCAGAAAACCAGATGTTCATAGCTCTGGGAATGGAATGCGACCCTTGTGGAGAGCCTATAAACAGATGCATGAGGGGCACCTGTCCACATGTATGAGATAGGGCTATAAACACCCTTATCTTGCCACGGCTCTTCTAGGCCTCTTTAGGGTTAAGACATACTCCCTTCTGAGAATTTCTGGTTTAACGGGTTGTCTAGCTTCATGTCCTGTTTCTATTGATTGTTTGCAACCAGCTTTTGCTGCAACTGTTACTGCTGATTAATATCTTACTAATCATAGGTTATGGAAAGACTGTGTTTCTGTTTTGAGGCTCTGTTAGAAATTGCTGATGCACACACTGTATTGTAAATTCTTATCTCTGTATATTGTACTTCTGCATACCGATGTTATGTTAAAGAATTACTTCATCCCCATGTGACCATCTCACCTCATAATCCAATGACCCTAAATCCCTCACTAACCTACCCCCACCCTCACTAAACTTAATAATAAATGCTGCTATATCCAGTGCATTGGTGGAATTGCAGGACCAGAAGGAGGTGACCCCCCTGGACCCAGCTTTCACTATCTTGTGTGTGTCTATTATTTCTCGACCTGCCAATCTGCCTTGAAACAAACAAAGAGCCCCGTTGTATTGCAGGCTGCTGGCCAGATCCCGCAATAAATATCAATATATTGAAATTAAAAAGTTAGTTGAGATTATGACTAAAAATACTTCAAAGTCATTTTCATTTAATTAAAGAAAGACAGTATGTCTCATTATTGTGGTGATTGGGTAAGATGTACCTTGGACTCCTCAGTTCATTCTAAAGATCTGTCAGTTACCTAAGACCCGCTGCTAAATATTCAGTTGCCAGCAATTTGAAAAAATATATAACATACATGCTTTTCATGAGCTCATAATTAATTCTTTTTGGGAACAGCAGTCAAAAATTACTAATTTTTATTTATTCTTGCATTTATTCATCCATCTATTTACTGACCTAACTATACAGCAGATATTCATAAAATATATTTAGGTAGAATGTTTGATATAATAAGCTATCAATATATTTTCTAAGTTTTATTTGAGGAGCAAAATAATATATGCAATGTTTTGTCAAAAGTTCTAAAAATAGTATACATTTACATAATTTTATGCCTATATATTTTTTAATGAAGTAAGGAAGCTTTTAGTGAGTTTTTTATACTGCATCACACATTTCTCTAAGCAAGAGGGACAAAATTATAAAGAACTATTTTATTGCCCTCATTGAGCTTATGTTTTGGTAACATGAGACAGAGCTATAAATATGTGAAATAATTAATATATAAATAAATAACATTCTGTAATATGTGAAGTGCATTTTATGTATGAACATACCATATATAATAATTGCATATAATAGTCTGTCAATACACAATACTATTTTTTACATTATAGAGAGCAATAAAGAGACTTTGGTCTTTCCTCCAAAAGCCATTAAGTATTTGGAAGTATTAAATTATCTGGCTGAAAAACCACAAATAACAGTTTGTCTCACATAACAAGAACCATAGTTAGGTTGCTGCTTTTCTTGTATCAGTGGTCCAATGAAGTGAGGACCAGGATACTGAAAGTTTCTAGCTATAAAAGTGAGGAAAATGAGTATTTAGCTTTTACGAATTAAAAAAAAAAAAAAGACAGAGAGAAGGAATTTGGCATTGAGCATTGTTTTAGATTGGGTTCCACAGAACCAGATCCTGAGATTTATTTTGAAAGTGACATGTTTTTAGGAAAATCTAGTAGAAATAGAGGGAAAAGACAAAAAAAAAAAAAAGAAGGTAGAAAACTAAGAAAAGGTGCATCATCAAGTCTGGTACCAGGTAACAGTTTTGATTCAATCTCACAATGGAGCTTTAGAGTCAGGGGCAAGGTCACACCATTGCCTTGTTTGGGGCAGAACAGAAATACACCCATGGTCACTGGATCAGGGCAGCTTCCTGGAGGGAGTAGTTCCTTAATCAATTCTGTGAGCTCTGGAAAATGGGGGGAAGCCGTTGGAAATGCAACATGCATGTGCTGGCTATCGGGAATCAAAGTGCACCATGAAAATGGTAAATGGATCCAAGGACACACTGGCAGGGCACTTACATCATCTTCTACCTGTGTTGAGTGAGCTAACCTACATTCTGCTACAGAGGGTCAAAGTACAAAGATATAAAATGTCAAATAATAGTGAAAAGTAATAATACTAGAAATAATATAACATTACTAAAATTGAGTCAATATATTACTCAGTCACACATATAGTGCAAAATTTCTGATAGGTTCATTAGGACAATTTTGATTATATTTATTTATATATATACATATTTTTGCCCTATCACTTGTAAAAATACATAAGGAAGAATGCAGTAAAAATTCTGTACAATCATTCTGAGAAATGGTAATTTACCCAGAACTCTGAGATAGAATCATGTTAGCAGAATGAAAAGAAGGCCTTTTCCTAGTGAACAATTAAAACCAGTGTTTGGACTTAAGAGCATTCATTAATTATTTTTAAATAGGCACAAGACTTTACAAGTCCTTTGATTATGTTTTAGTGACTTTAGAAATCCCACCTGAGAAAATGAAAAATATATTTTTAGTTTAAAATTTCCCTTTATCACATATGTTTCTGCTTATGAAACTATAATGAAAGTAAACCTGAAAATATATCAACAAGGAGATTATTAATAATAATTTTTCCTATACAAGTTTAAGTTTAATAAATGATTTATTCTAATCTACTTATAAAGATAATCCTTAAATATATGCCTGATAATTCAATAGACACCACTTAAGAGAAGAGAGTGGTTCTTATGATGGCAGAAATTAGCTGCTTTATATAATCAGTTAATTTGTTCTCACTATTGACTTTTAAAGCCCTTTGAACAATTTTTAGTGCTGTCTTTCATCATGTTAATCATGTTCACTTGAGATGAAAGAAGCAGTCTAAAATAATCTATTCAAGCAGAAAATTGCTGTAGCTATCTGCTGCACTGTGATGTTGTATTACCCAGTCAACACTGGCTACCATTTTACTCCAAAGAAATGTTTGCCAATGAAGGTCCCTATTTGGAGGAGAAAATTCTACCTGTAATTGAGCTTTCCCTTTTGCATCATTGCCTTTCATCCTGAACTTAATACGAGCAAATCATAATAATTAGATTTGATAACTCCTTGGGTTTTTTTAAATGAGAAGGTTGTGTGTTTTGGCATCACTTAGAATACTGCTTTTTAAATGAAGTAAATAAGACTCAGTCTAAATCCTCACATGAAGAAGCTAACACATGGTAGATCCTTTGCTTCACTTGAAACAAATTCCCATTACTTTCCAAGAAGCATTAATCAACTTTATAAATCAGATTGGTATTTATATGTGGATTGAAGTAAATTTTTTTGGTTTTCTTTATTATAATGTTTATTAACATGCTTAGTACATTTTAAGTTGTTAACAGGTTGAAATCTAATGAAAGGATTTTATCCTTAATCCTCTGTTAATAAGAATCTAATTTCCCACCATTCTCTTAACAAATATTATTGACCATAATGCATGGAGGCAGACATTGTGGGAAAACAAAATTAGATTTTCCCCAGTATCCTGGTTTCCAAATAATTCACAATCAATTAAAATATATTTTCAAAATAATTTCTCAGGAACTTTCACTAGAGAAAAAGTTGTTTTGTCTTTTTACTTCTTACTATTCAACGAGTATCATAGTTTCTTTTTAACTTTGCAGGAGCACCTAGCCTAAAGACAGTTTCTTCAGTCAGTTATTTCCTTGACCATTATAAGTATGGCAATGCCCATGAAACAGTATTACTTTAAAAAAATCCATTTTGAAATATTTTATAAGTAAAATGTGAAATTGCAATTAAATTTACATGATGTGTTTACTAAACTTATTTAAGTGTATGCATTCGCATTATTTTACCTTATTCCTTGAATCAATTGTAAGACATATTCAGAAATCATGACTAAATGATTAGTGATTGCAAGTTCCAATTTAAGCACTGTGTGTTTGAAATAATTTATACTTAAGAATTCAGCTATAACTCATGAAAACTAAATGCTTTGTATTGGCACTACAGTTATAATCAAATGCCATTTAATTAACTTTTGACCATTTTTTTCTGACTTATAGTTGTCATTGAAGTAAATGTTAAAGTCTGATTAATTGCACTTTGAAAAATCTGTATTAGAAAATGGAGACACCTAGTGTGTCTCTGAAACATTGCAATAACAATTACCATGGGCTTGTTGAGTTTCTACTCTTTTAAATGCTTTGTATATATTAGGTAAAACAATCTCACACCAACTCTCTAAATAGCCAGAGAAGTTAACTTTTATTTTCAGATGAGGAAATTGGATACACAGAGACACACAAAGATGGCGAAGTCATGGCTAGATACTGAACACCTCTCTGGAACCTAGCAATTAAGTTGTTTGTGCTTTATATTTTAAAAAGCAGAAACATCTCTCAATGGCTTCAGTGGCAGAAAGTAAGACACTGGTCAACTCTGCTTCAGAGATGCTTGGGCCTTGAAAGATACATTGGTATTCATCAGTAGCAAGTGGATTGCAGTCATTCCAAGCAGGTGTAGTGACAGGAAATCTCTCACAAAATGAAAATAATATGATATTTTTAGGGAATTCTGAAGAGTCCGATATAAAAGAAATATGCCATATTATTTGAAATTAAGAATAAAAATAAGGCTCAAATATCTTGGGAAAGCTGACACACACAGGATTATCAATTATTTAGCTCACATAAATCTTCAATCAGATATCTTCTGAGGGCAAAAAATATCTAAAATATTTCATCTTCAAAAGTGCTCAGAATCACTGGACAGTTTCTTTCAAAAATGTAGAAGAACCAATAATATTATGCTCCAACACATTACTTTCATAGAAATTACTCAAGATGGCAGACAACAAAACAAAGAAAAATTATCAATATTCAAAGGAGTAGTATTAAACTTAATTGAACTCAGTATCATTATTATTAACATGTTAAAAAGTATAAGATGTTTATTAATTTTTATTGCTTTTAAAATCAAGAAGTGGCTACCACTATTTTCTCACAAGCAATGCTAAGATAGCTGGAAGTAATATGTATCATATTAATAGTATAATATTACACTATTGCATGATAATGATGCAAAAACATGCTTACTTAAGAAAAAGTTAAATCACTTCGGTGTGTTGCACTAATTACTTGTAAAGTTTTCCAGAATGAACATATTTAATTATCATTCTATTGATAATTGAAAAATACTGTACTTACAAAATGTAACTTTTCTTCAACAGCTAATAATAACTAAAGATTATGGTTGTCCAATACTGAGGATCACAGTAAAAAATAAAATTATATTATTGAGATAGGTAACAAAAGATTTTAGGAAACAGCTTCAATATTACTAAGCCAAGCATAGTGCTATAGGTACTAGAAGTTTTATTCATGGAAATTAATATGAAAACACTAAAAAGAAGTATAGTATTTGCTGTTCATATGGCCAACTTTAGGCATTATTTTCTTTTTACCAGTCTAAACTTTTCTGTAAAATCTTAAACCTTGACAGATTATTAGAAGAAAGTTTTATCAGAATTTGAAAAGTGAGCAGTGCAGGATTTTGATGCTTAAGAGAAGAACACAGTGGAATAGCATACTTAAAGTACTGAAATAAAAATATATCAAATTATGATTTATTATTAGGCGAAAGGAATTTGTTGGAAATAAAGACAAAGTAAAAGCATTTAAAAATAAATAAAAACTTAGAGAATTTCACACTAGTATTTCTGGACTATAAAAATTGCTGAAGAATATTTTTCAAGCTAAATTAAGATGACACCAAAAGGAAATCAAAACTACTAGAGAGAACAAGAATACTCTGGAAATGGTAAGTATGTGAATAAATATTTAAAAAACTATTTTATTATATTTCTGATTTCTTTAAAAGATAACTAAAAGTTTAAAACAAAAAATAGGCACAGTGTATTTAAGAATGTGTAATGTAAGCAAAAGTATAAGCAGCAAAAGTACAAAAAAGTTCAAAATAAATAGATTTATGCTATAATATTACTCTAAGTTAAACTGTGCAATAATAATTTGAGGAAAATTGTGTGAAATTAATAATATAAATTGCAATCCCTAGAGAAATCACCAAAGAAAGATACATATGTAAAAAGCCAATAAATGAGATAAAACTAGATATTTTAAAACTACTAAATTAACCAAAATGTGAAAGGGGAAAGGGGAAAAAAAGGAACAAAAATTACATGAGGTACATAGAAAGCAACTCTCAAATGGTAGACTTGAATTTGACTGCAATTAGATTACATATAAATGGAATTAACACACTTATGAAACAATAGATACTGTCAAATTAGATAAGAAAGCAGGCACAGCTACTTATTGTTTATAGAAGATGCACTATAAATATAAAACAGGTAGATATTTTATAGTAGAATTCAGAGATAACCACATTTTATCAAAATTTCAAATCCTGATAATAAAGATACCATTAAGAAAATGAAAAAGGAAGCATAAATTATGTAGTAAGTATTCACAGTTCATATATTTAACAAGAACTTGTATCTGTCATATATAAAGAACTTCTACAACTCAATAATAAATTTAAAATAGACATCCAATTAAAAATGGGCAAGGTCTTTGAAGAGATACTTTGCAAAGGAAGAAATGATCAGTGAAGACATGAAAACATACCCACTATCGTTAGTCATGAGAGAAATGCAAATTAATACAGCAGTGAGATATTACAGGAGGAGTCCAGCCCCTGATTAAAACCTATCTGATTTTTCAGGCCTAAACATAGGCAATTACAAAGGCTTTATATGGCAAGCCTCATACCAGAAAATGCCTTTCTGACACCAGACTTGGTGCATGGCCAGTGCATTGCAATCTCTGAAGGGAATCACAGTCAAGGACTCCGGAGGCCCTGGTCAGTCATGTTCTTCACATATTCGCATTCCTAGGCCAAGCACCTTCTTTCCTAGGGTCTCTTTATTGGAGATCTTGGGCAGAGGAATGTCTGCAGATACACTCTTTTGGTGGTGGCAGGAGGTTGAGGGAGAGAGGAAACCTTGAAGATATTTTTCCCCCTAACCCAGTACCCAGTATGCTTTTCCACTCTTAGCCTTTCCTCCTCATTCTCCCATCAACACCTTCCCGTTCTTAAAATTTCTGGAGAAGGGCAAAAAAGCAAAAGACCAACAACAGCAAAACCTGATGAGGCTCTGTAGCAACAAGAACTCTTACAGGTTTTTGATGGATTGCAAAATGGTATCACCAGTTTAGAAAATTGTTTTAAAAAATTTTGGCAATGTTAAAGTTTTATTTTTAACAATTCTAATCTTTTATTATAATAACAGACAAATTGCAGCTGGCAGCAATTGCTTCTGAAGGGGATTCAAGAACACATTATTTGAGCAATGATTAAACGGCTACACCAGTCCATCCATTATAAAGACATTTACTGTAACCATCAAGCAAATAGAAATATACATATGCTAAATTTCTGAGGCTTACCTCTACTATTTATTAGGTTTTCCAGTGATTGATTCAGATCTTTATTAAAGTTAAAATTCATTAAAATTCAAACACTCAAAATACTGCACAGGCTTTTTTATGCAGAAATTGACAATTGAATCTAAAACTTATCTCAAAAGGTGAAGAATATAGAGTAGCCAGAACAATTTTTTAAAAAAAGAAGAAAACTTAAGAATTCACACTAGTTTATTTCAAGATTACTCTAAAGCTACACTAATCAAGAGAGGCTGATATTGCTGAAGGCATAGTTATGCAAATCAATGAAACAATATATAGAATCCAAAAATACTCCTACATTGATACTTTTTAAAATTAATTAATTTTATTTTAGAATTATTTAGATGTATAGAAAAATTAAGCAGATGGGGTACAGTGCAGATATGCTTTTTATCTGCCACCAGTTTCCCTATTATCTTGCATATGTATGCAATACCTTGAACACATGTGTTATATTTGCTACCACCAGTGAATCAATAATGATACGTTAGTATTAAATAAAGTCCATGGTTTACATAAAAGCTACCCTTTGTATTTTACAGTTCTGCAGATTTTGACAAATATATAGTGTCTTGTGTCCACCATAGAGTGCCATAGAGAACAGTTTCCCTGTTCTAAAAATCCCATATGCTTCACCTATTGCAGCCCTACTCTCCTTCAACCAACTCCTGGTATCCACTGATTATTTTACTATCTCCATAGCATTGCCTTTACCAGAATATCATATATTTGGAAACACAGTATGTAGCCCCTTCAGGATACACAGTGTGTAACTTCTTTCACACAGCAATATGCCTTTATGTTTCCTACATGTCTTTCAAGGCTTGATGGCTTATTTCTTTTTATTACTATATAATATTCCACTGTATGATAAACAAGTTTGTTCATCCATTGACTCTTAAAAGCACATCTTGGTTGCTTCCAGCTTTTGGCACTTATGAATAAAGCTGCTATAGATATTTATGTGCAGGCTTATGTAGATATACATTTTCAATTCAATCTGGCATATACCTATTCACATGATTGATGAATGTAATGATAAGATTTATGTTCAGCTTTGTAAGAAATTACCAACTGTATTCAAAAGTAGCCATATCATTTTACATTACCGCACCAGCAGTGGTTGAGAGTTCCTATTGTTCCACATCTCCACCAGCATTTGGTGTTGTCAGGGTTTTAGATATTATCTATTGTAATATGTGTGTAGTGATATCTCACTTGTTTTAATTTGCAATTCCCTAGTGACATATGATCTTTAGCATATTTCCATATGCATATTTGGCATCTGTATATCTTTTGGTGGTGAGGTGTTTTTTTAATATCCCTGTCTGTTGTTTTCACTGGGTTGCTTTCTTATTGTGGAATTTTAAGCCCTCTTCCTATATTTTGGATACAACTCCCTTATCATATTGCCCTAACACTAAAATGAGATAAAAGCATTGAAGAATGAAAAACTAGGATAACATTTACACATTCTTCTCAAATGCACATGGAATATTAATCAGAATTGACTATATATTAGGCCTTAAGACAAGTCTCAATGTAGTTAAAAAGTGAAATAATACAAAGTATACTCTTCAACCACAATTGTATGAAATTAGAAATCATTAATAGTTGGAAATGTTGGGACTTAACAAATATGTGAAAAGTAAAACATACTATAAATCCCACTAAAAAATACATGCTGCTTTGACCATATGTCAAAGAAGAATTCAAAAGGGAAATTAGCAAATACTTGGAAATAAATGAAATTGAAAAAGAACTATTCACCAACTATTCACCAAAGCTTGTGGAATTCACCAAAACAGCGCTGAGAGAAAATTTTATGGCCTTAAATGGCTATGTTTAGAATGAAGGGAGATCCACTAGGCGCGGTGGCTCACACCTGTAATACTAGCACTTTGGGCAGCCGAAGCAGGCTGATAACTCGAGGTCAGGAGTTAGAAACCAGTCTGGCCCACATGGTGAAACGCTGTCTCTACTAAAAATACAAAAGAATTAGCTGGGCATGGTGGCAGGTGCCTGTAATCCCAGTTACTTGGGAGGCCGAGGCAGGAGAATTGCTTGAACCCACGAGGCGGGGTTGCAGTGAGCCAAGATTGCGCCACTGCACTCCAGCCTGGGTGAAAGAGTAAGAATCTGTCTCAAAAAATAAAATAAAGGGAGATATTAAATTAGTAATCTAACCATCCACTTAATGATATTTGAAAAAGAAGCAAAACAAACATAAAGCAAGCAAGATTTAATCATAAATTAATAAATGAATAACAGAAAAACAATAGAGAAAAATCAACAAAGCCAAAACGTAGTTCTTTGTAAAGATCAACAAACTTGACAAAACTTTAGCTCGGCAAACAAAGACAAAAAGAAAACTCTTATTACTAAAGCCAGAAACAGAATATATTACTCGTGACTTTAGATATAAAGCAAAAAGATTGTAAGGAATATGGAAACAATTTTAGGTCAGCAAAACAGATTCCTAGATGAAATAGATACATATCTTGAAAGACACAAATAACTGAGCCTAACTCAAGAAAATTAGATACATAAATAGATTTTTGACAAATAAGAAGATTGAATTAGTAATCAAAAACCTTCTCAGAAAGAAAAGCCTAGGTGCAGATAGCCTCATTATTGAATGATCTCAGACATTATAAAAAGCATTAACACCAATCGTTAAGACTCTTCAGTAAAATAGCAGAAGAAGGAACACTACAAAAATCTGACTATGAGGCCAGTGTTACCCTAATAACAAAAGCATACAAAGACATTAGCAACAACAAAAACTAAAACCAATATTTTTGTAAATATATACATAACAAACAAACATAAAACACAAAAAATCAACAAAATATTACCAAATCAAATTCAGCAATGTATACAATATGTAAAAGAATCATATAACATGACTAAGTGAGATGTAGAGTGTGGAATTCAAGGAGGCACAACCTGAGAAGATCAATTAATGTAATATTATAACATAATAATGTAATATACAATAATAAAATAAAGAGAAAATGATAATCTCAATTGATGCAGAAAAAAATCAATTCACAAAATTCAAGAACCTTTTATGATAAAAACACTAAAGCTAAAGAAACTAGAAATAGAAGGGAACTTCTTAAACCTGGCAAAGAACATCTCTGAAACATTTACAGCTAACATCATATTTAATGGTGAAAGCCTGAAAGATTTCTCACTAAAATTGAAACAAGACATCTATATTCACTCTTGTTACTCCTATTCAACATTGCAGTGAAGGCTCTAGCCAGGGAAATTAGGTAACGACAACAAAAAAGGCATTTGATTAGACAGAAAAAAGTAAGTCTATATTTACAGATGATATCTTGTATATATTAATTTCTAAAGAAACCATCAGGAAAAAATTGAGATAATAAATACACTAAATAAGATTGAGAGATATAAGGTGAATATACCAAAATCAATTGTATTTCTCACACTAGCAATAAATAATCCAAAAATGAAATTCAGAAAATAGATCCATTTATAACAGCATCAAAAGCAGGAAAATTCTTGTGTATAAACTGAGCAATAGAAATGCAAGATTTGTACACTGAAAGCTATACAACATTATTGAAAGAAATTAATGACTTAAATAAATGGAAAAGAATATTGTCTTTGTAAACTGAAAGACTTATTAGTGTTAAGATGGCAATATACCCCATATTTTTCCACAGATTCAACACAAACCATATCAAAACCCCAGCTTACTTTTCTGCTGAAATTGACAAGCTGTTCTTAAAATTCATGCAGAATTGCTGGGGCCGCTGTAAAGCCAAAACAATTTTTTTTCTTTCTTTGCTTTTTTTTTTTTTTTTTTTTTTTTTTGTGGTGATGTCTCACAAAAAGAGACAGTGGCACGATCTTGGCTCACTGCAACCTCTACTTCCCAGGTTCAAGTGATTCTCCTGCTTCAGCCCGTCGAGTCGCTGGGATTACAGGCAACTGTCACCATGCCCAGCTAATTTTTTATTTTTAGTAGAGATGGAGTTTCACCTTGTTGGCCAGGCTGGTCTCGAACTCCTGACTTCAAGTGATCCACTTGCCTCAGCCTCCCAAAGTGCTGGGATTACAGGCATGAGCCACCATGCCTGGTAAAACAATCTTGAAAAAGAACAAAGTTGAAGGCGTCATACATCCTGATTTTAAACCTTAATACAAATCTACCATAAACAAAAGTTTGTGTTGTTGTCATGTGGATAGGCATATAAATCAACAGAATGCAGTTGATATTTCATAGATACACCCTTATATTTGTCATCAATTCACTTTAACTATGATGGGAAAACTATTCAAGGGGAAGTACAGACTTCTCAGTAAAAGGTACTGTGCCAACTAGATAGTCACATGCAAAATAATCAATCTAGACCCATACTTCACAACATATATTAAGAGAAAGAAATCTCAAAACAAATTAAAGACATAAAGGTAAGATGTAAATCTATAAAATTTGTATAAGAAAAAATAGGTCTAAGTATTTGTGACCTTAATTAGGCAATGATTTCGTGGATATAAAACCAAAAGCAGAACAACAAAAAAATTTAAAAATTCGACTTAATAAAATTTGTCCTTTAAAGTATACTATCAAGAAAGCAAAATGTTAACCCATAGAATGAAAAAAATTCCAATGACATATCTGATAAAGGACTTTTATTAAGAATGTATAAATACTTCTACTCCTCAATAATAAAATGATAAATATTTCAATCAGAATACACAAACGGTTTGAATGAACATTACTCTAAAGAAGATATATTAATAGAAATAGCCAATAAGCATATGCAAAGATGTTCAGTATCATTAGTCATAAGGACATTGAAAGTTAAAGTCACAAGGTGCCACTATATACCTGGATGGTTCTAATTTTAAAAAGTCAGAAGATAATAGATATTTGCAGGAGATATGGAAAAATCAGGGCTCTCAAACATCCTTATAGAAACTTCAAATGGTACAGCCACTTTAGAACACAGTTTGTTCCTCAAGAATTTATACTTAGAGTTGTCATACAAACTGACAATCCTACTCGTATGTATATACCAAAGATAATTGAAGATATACATCAATATAAAAATATGCATGATATTCATAACAGCATTATTGATAATAACCAAAAAGTGGAAACTATTAAAATGTCTCTCAATTGATGAATGTATTGTATAAAGACATGTAGTATATCTAGACAATGGGAAATTATCTAGCCATAAAAAGGAATCAGGTACCAATATATGCTACAAAGTAGGTGAACCCCGAAAAAAAATATGCTAACTAAAACAAGTCACACAAAAAAGACCACATATTGTATGTTTCTTCTTATATGAAATGTCCAGAGTAGGCAAATCCATAAAGATACAAGTATATTAGTTTTTTACTGGGACTTAAGGGAGGAGGGGACAATAAGTGATCATTGATTAGTTTGGGGTTTTATTTGAGTGATAAGAAATCTTCTGAAAGCAGATATTGGTGATGGTTGCACAATTTTGTGAATATACTAAAAACCACTGAGTTTGTACACTTTAAAAGAATGAATGTTATTGAATGTTATAGTATGTGAATTGTCTCCCAATTAACACATATATGCATACACACTCACACAGTACCATTGAAATATGGCTACACACCTATTAAAATGACTAACATTTTAAAAAGATAAAAATGGACAATAAATATGATAGCAAAGAAAGAGAACAATGGAAATATTCATTTGTTGCTAGTTGGAAAATAACAACATACGGCCATTCTTTAAATGCAGATTGGTGTTTCTTTTAAATCTAAATACAATCCCACTCCTAGGTATTTTCTCAAAAGAAATAAAAACTATGTTCATACAGAAAACTGTAAACAAATATTTATATAATCTTTATTCATAATCACCCATTTGAAAGCAATCAAAATGCTGTTCAATTGGTGAATTGATAATCAAACAGTAATACAGCTATTTAATATTACTCAGCAATAAAAAAATGTGTTACTGACACGCACCACAATGCAGATAAATCTAAATGCAGTATGCTAAGGGAAAGAAATCAGACTCAAAAAACTACTCTGTGATATTATTGAAATGATATTCTGGAATAGATCAGTGGGGATATGGTTTGACTAAAAGGACAAAAGATTTAAGGGGACATTGGAATTAGTCTATATCTTGACCTTGGTGATATTTAGACAAAAGTGTTGTTAACAACTCATGGAACTGACAAGGAGTTTGCATTTTACTGTATATAAAATATTGGTTAAGGTTTCGGTGGCTTCCAAGATGGCCAAATAGGAACAGCTCCAGTCTGCAGCTCCCAGCGAGCTTGATGCAGAAGACAGGTGATTTCTGCATTTCCAACTGAGGTACGTAGCTCATCTCATTGGGACTGGTTGGACAGGGGGTACAGCCCACGGAGGGTGAGCCAAAGCAGGACCTGGTGTCACCTCACCCGGGAAGCATGAGGAGTTGGGGGATTTCCCTTTCCTAGCCAAGGGAAGCCGTGACAAACTGTACCTGGGGAAACGGTACACTCCCACCCAAATACTGTGCTTTTTGACTGTCTTAGCAACTAGCAGACCAGGAGATTCCCTCCTGTGCCTGGCTTGGTGGGTCGCACACACACAAAGCCTTGCTCACTGCTAGTGCAGCAGTCTGAGATTGACCTGCAATGCTGCAGCCTGGCTGGGGGAGGGGCGTCCCCCATTGCTGAGGCTTGAATAAGTAAACAAAGAGGCCGGGAAGCTCAAACTGGGTGGAGCCCACCGCAACTCAGCAAGGCCTACTGCCTCTATAGACTCCACCTCTGTGAGCACGCATAGCTGAACAAAAGGCAGAAGGCAACTTCTGCAGACTTAAACATCCCTGTCTGACAGCTCTGAAGACAGCAGTGGTTCTCTCAGCACAGTGTTTGAGCTCTGAGAATGGACAGACTGACTCCTCAATTGGGTCCCTGACTCACGTGTAGCCTGACTGGGAGACACCTCCCAGTAGGGTTCAACAGACACCTCATACAGATGGGTTCCCCATTGGGTCAAAACTTCCAGAAGAAGGACCAGGCAGCAATATTTGCTGTTCTGCAATATTGGCTGTTTTGTAGCCTCCTCTGGTGATAGCCAGGCAAATAGGTTCTAGAGTGGACCTCCAGCAAACTCCAACAGACTTGCAGCTGAGGGGCCTGACTGTTAGAAGGAAAACTAACAAACAAAAAGGAATAGCATCAATATCAACAAAAAGGACATCCACACCAAAACCCCATCTGTAGGTCACCAGCATCAAAGACCAATGTGGGCAGCAAGCCACCTAGGTGCTAAGGCAAGAGACTGAAGTCACAAGCTGTTCTGGTATAATAAAGAGACTGAAGGCACAAGCTGTTCCAGTATAATAAAGAAAATACTTAAAATAAGAATAGTTATATTAGACATAGAATATAGACATGATTATATATGAATATTATCAATCATTAATTTTTAGCATTACTCTTTATTCCAATACTATAATAATCTCTGTTCTACAATTATAACCTAGGAAAATCCAGGCCATACACAGATAGGAGCTGAAGGGACATGGTGAGAAGTGACCAGAAGACAAGAGCGTGAGCCCTCTGTCATGCCTGGACAGGGCCACTAGAGGGCTCCTTGGTCTAGCGGTAATGCCAGTGCCTGGGAAGGTACCCGTTACTTAGCAGACCAGGAAAGGGAATCTCCCTTTCCCCAGGGGGAGTTAGAGAAGACTCTGCTCCATCACCTCTTGTGGAAGGCCTGATATCAGTCAAGCCCGCCTGCAGCCATCCAGAGACCTAAATGTCTCCCTGTGATGCTGTGCTTCAGCGGTCATACTCCTGGTCCACTTTCATGTTCCGCCCTGTACACCTGGCTCCACCTTCTAGATAGCAGAAGCAGAATTAGTGAAAGCATTAAAGTCTTTGATCTCTCCAAGAAATGAATAGAAGAAATAATGACATAAGCTATCCCCTCTCTTTCTCTGCCTCAGCTACCAAACAGGGAAGGGACTCTGTCCGGTGGACACGTGACTCGTGTGACCTCACCTATCATTGGAGATGACTCACAATCCTTACCCTGCCCCCTTGCCTTGTATCCAATAAATAACAACGCAGCCAGGCATTCAGGGCCACTACTGGTCTCTGCATCTTGGTGGTAGTGGTCCCCCAGGCCCAGTTATCTTTTCTTCTATTTCTTTGTCTTGTGTCTTTATTTCTATGATCTTTCATTGCTGCACATGAGGAGAAAAACCCACAGGCACTGTAGGGCTGGTCCCTACAGACTAAAGGTAGATAAAAACACAAAGATAGGGAGAAATCAGAGCAGAAAAGCTGAAAATTCTAAAAACCAGAGCGCCTCTTCTCCTCCAAAGGATCGCAGCTCCTAGCCAGCAATGGAACAAAGCTGGACAGAGAATGACTTTGATGAGTTGACAGAAACAGGCTTCAGAAGGTCGGTACTAACAAACTTCTCTGAGCTAAAAGAGCATGTTCTAACCCATCACAAGGAAGCCAAAAGCCTTGAAAAAAGGTTAGACAAATGGCTAAAACTAGAATAAACAGTGTAGAGAAGACCTTAAATGACCTGATGGAGCTGAAAACCACAGCACAAGAACTTTGTGATGCGTGGAAAGCTTCAATAGCCGATTCGATCAAGTGGAAGAAAGGGTATCAGTGATTGAAGATAAAATTAATGAAATAAAGCGAGAAGACAAGATTAGAGAAAAAAGAGTAAACAGAAATGAACAAAGCCTCCAGGAAATATGGGACTATGTGAAAAGACCAAATCTACGTCTGATTTGTGTGTCTGAAAGTGATGGGGAGAATGGATCCAAGTTAAAACACACTCTTCAGGATATTATCCAGGAGAACTTCCCCAACCTAAGAAGGCAGGCCAACATTCAAATTCAGGAAATACAGAGAACACCACAAAGATACTCCTCGAGAAGAGCAACTCCAAGACACAGAATTGTCAGATTCACCAAGGTTGAAATGAAGGAAAAACTGTTAAGGGCAGCCAGAGAGAAAGGTTGAGTTACCCACACAGGGAAGCCCATCAGACTAACAGTGGATCTCTTGGCAGAAACCCTACAAGCCAGAACAGAGTGGGGGCCAATATTCAACATTCTTAAAAAAAAAGAATTTTCAACCCGGAATTTCATATCTGGCCAAACCAAGCTTCATAAGTGAAAGAGAAATAAAATCTTTTACAGACAAGCAAATGCTGAGAGATTTTGTCACCGTGAAGCCTGCTTTACAAGAGCTCCTGAAGGAAGCACTAAACATGCAAAGGAACAACTGGTACCAGCTACTACACAAACATGCCAAATTGTAAAGACCATTGATTCTAAGTGAGAAACTGCATCAATTAACGGGCAAAATAACCAGCTATCATCATAATGAAAGGATCAAAATCACACATAACAATATTAACCTTAAATGTAAATGGGCTAAAAGCCTCAATTAAAAGACACAGACTGGCAAATTGGATAAAGACTCAAGACCCATCAGTGTGGTGTATTCAGGAGACACATCTCACGTGCAGAGACACACATAGGCTCAAAATAAAGGGATGGAGGAAGATCTACCAAGCAAATGGAAAGCAAAGAAAAGCAGAGGTTGCAATCCTAGTCTCTGATAAAACAGGCTTTAAACCAACAAAGATCAAAAGAGACAAAGGTCATTACATAATGGTAAAGGGATTGATTCAACCAGAAGAGCTAACTATCCTAAATATATATGCACCCAATATAGGAACACCCAGATTCATAAAGCAAGTCCTTAGAGATCTACAAAGAGACTTAGACTCCAACACAATAATAATGGGAGACTTTAACACCCTACTGTCAATATTAGACAGATCAAAGAGACAGAAAGTTCACAAGGATATCCAGGACTTGAACTCAGCTCTGGACCAAGTGGACCTAATAGACATCCGCAGCACTCTCCACCCCAAATCAACAGAATATACATTCTTCTCAGCACCACCTCACACTTATTCTAAAATTGCCCACCTAATTGGAAGTAAAACACTCCTCAGCAAATGTAAAAGAACAGAAATCACAACAAACTGTCTCTCAGACCACAGTGCAACCAAATTAGAACTCAGGATTAAGAAGCTCACTCAAAACTGCACAAGTACATGGAAGCAGAACAACCTGCTCCTGAATGACTACTGGGTAAATAATGAAATTAAGACAGATATAAAGATGTTCTTTGAAACCAATGAGAACAAAGACACAATGTACCAGAGTCTCTGGGATGCATTTAAAGCAGTGTGTAGAGGGAAATTTATAGCACTAAATGCCCACAAGAGAAAGCAAGAAAGATCTAAAATTGACACCCTAACATTGCAATTAAAGAACTAGAGAAGCAAGAGCAAATAAATTCAAAAACTAGCAGAAGGCAATAAGTAACTAAGATGAGAGCAGAACTGAAGGAGATAGAGACACAAAAAAACCTTCAAAAAATCAATGAATCCAAGAGCTGGTTTTGTGAAAAGATGAACAAAATAGACAGACTGCTAGCAAGACTAATAAAGAAGAAAAGAGAGAAGAATCAAATAGATGTAATAAAAATGATAAAGGGGCTATCACCACCAATCCCATAAAAATACAAACTACCATCAGAGAATACTATAAACACCTCTATGCAAATAAACTAGAAAATCTAGAAGAAATGGATAAATTCCTGGACACATACACTCTCCCAAGACTAAACCAAGAAGAAGTTGAATCTCTGAATAGACCAATAACAGGCTCTGACATTGCATCAATAATTAATGGCCTACCAACCAAAAAATGTCCAGGATCAGAGGGATTCACAGCCGAATTCTACCAGTGGTACAAAGAGGAGCTGGTAACTTTCCTTCTGAAATGATTCCAATCAAGAGAAAGAGAGTGAATCCTCCACAACTCATTTTATGATCCCAGCTTCATCCTGATACCAAAGCCTGGCAGAGACACAACAAAAAAAGAGAATTTTAGACCAATATCCCTGATGAACATCTATGTGAAAATCCTCAGTAAAATACTGGCAAACTGAATTCAGCAACACATCGAAAAGCTTATCCACCACAATCAAGTTGGCTTCATCCCTGGGATGGCAGGCTGGTTTAACATACGCAAATCAATGAACATAATCCATCACATAAAGAGAACCAATGACAAAAACCACATGATTATCTCAATAGATGCAGAAAAGGCCTTTGACAAAATTCAACAGCCTGTCATGCAAAAAATTCTCAATAAACTAGGTATTGATGGAACATATCTAAGAATAGTAAGAGCTATTTATGACAGACCCACAGTCAATATCATACTGAATGGGCAAAAACTGGAAGCATTCCCTTTGAAAACCGGCACAAGACAAGGATACCCTCTCTCACCACTCCTATTCAACATAGTATTGGAAGTTCTGGCCAGGGCCATCAGGCAAGAGAAAGAAATAAAGCGTACTCAGTTAGGAAAAGAGGAAGTCAAATTGTCCTTGTTTGCAGATGACATGATTGTATGTTTAGAAAACCCTGTTGTCTCAGCCCATAATGTCCTTAAGCTGATAAGCAACTTCAGCAAAGTCTTAGGATACAAAATCAATGTGCAAAAATCACATGAATCCTTATACACCAATAACAGACAAACAGACAGCCAAATCATGAGTGAACTCCCATTCACAATTACTACAAAGGAATAAAATACCTAGGAATCCAACTTACAAGGGATGTGAAGGACTTCTTCAAGGAGAAGTACAAACCACTGCTCAATGAAATAAGAGGACACAAACAAATGGAAGAACATTCCATGTTCATGCATAGGAAAAATCAATATCATGAAAATGGCCATACTGCCCAAGGTAATTTATGGATTCAATGCCATCCCCATCAAGCTACCAAGGACTTTCTTCACAGAATTGGAAAAAACTACTCTAAAGTTCATATGGAAGAAAAAAGGAGCCCACATAGCCAAGACAATCCTAAGCATAAAGAACAAAGCTGGAGGCATCATGCTACCTGACTTCAAACTATACTACAAGGCTACAGTAACTAAAATAGCATGGTACTGGTACCAAAACAGTTATACAAACCAACAGAATAGAACAGAGACCTCAGAAATCACATCACACATCTACAACCATCTGATTTTGACAAATCTGACAAAAACAAGAAATGGGGAAACAATTCCCTATTTAATAAATTGTGCTGGGAAAACTGGCTAGCCATATGTAGAAAGCTGAAACTGGATCCCTTCCTTCTCAAAATGGATTAAAGACTTAAATGTAATACCTAAAACCATAAAAACCCTAGAAGAAAATCTAGGAAATACCATTCAGGACATAGGCATGGGCAAAGACTTCATGACTAAAACACCAAAAGCAACGGCAAGAAAAGCCAAAATAGACAAATGGGCTCTAATTAAACTAATGAGCTTCTACACAGCAAAAGAAACTACCATCAGAGTGAACAGGCAACCTACAGAATAGGAGAAAATTTTTTCATTCTACCCATCTGACAAAGGGCTAATATCTAGAATATACAAAGAACTTAAACAAATTTACAAGAAAAAATCAAACAACCTCATCAAAAACAGACACTTCTAAAAAGAAGACATTTATGCAGCCAATAGACATATGAAAAAAGGCTCATCATCACTGGTCATTAGAGAAATGCAAATCAAAACCACATTGAGATACCATCTCACATCTGTTATAATGGCGATCATTAAAAATTCAGGAAACAACAGATGCTGGAGAGGATGTGGAGAAATAGGAATACTTTTACACTGTTGGGAGTGTAAATTAGTTCAACCATTGTGGGAGACAGTGTGGCAATTCCTCAAGGATCTAGAACATATTAAATATGTCCTCAATATTGTACATGTCTTTTACATATGTCTTTTACATAAGTAAAAATGAAACACATTTTATAAGTTAATGACTGCATTGTAGCAGGCTTGAAAGATAGAATAATATATGTCAAAACAGCTAACCTGAAAGATTTAGATTTACTCTCTTTGGTTAGAAAATATTACACTAAATAGACTTAATTAGGATTTGTTTCTATATTAATCCTTAAGAATATATGTTTTACTGTAATTCTTTGGATTTTATTAGAAGAAACTCTAATCATACAGAATCTAAAGTTACGATTAATAATCTGAGTCATTTTTATTGTTTAAGATATTCTTCACACTCTGATATTTAAAACTTCTTTCCTAAAATGTAAATTTATAGCCATATATGAGAAATAATAGATGAACAATAGACTTCTAAGTCATAAAATACTGTTCAAACTTGAATGATAATTTCTATTTTCAGTCAGATTTTTCCCTTTTAATATTGAGATTCTTAGGATTAAAGGGATAAATAATAGTTTTCCTCAGTTTAGAAAATTTGCTGCACATTAGGCAGTAGGGAAATTATTAGTATACATATATTTTCTACCCATTGAACTGTAGCTTGAGGTCAGAAATATTTTATGAATAGTGTTAACACTGATAAAATAAATTTATATAATTAATTTATATGTTTACATATTCTCTCTAATATTTCTCCAGGTTTTAAGTTTTTCCAGCTCATGTAATATTTTGAAATATTCATTATCTTCAAAATTTTTTCTTTTCTATAAGTTTAATTTACTTAACAACTGTACCATAATATCTAAGATTTATCCACAAAATTCAAAAACATCCTTTTTGAATGTACCTTATATTTTTAATTGACTTTATTTTAAAATCACAGTAAAATTTGGAGTAAGGTACAGAAATTTCCTGTATACCCACTGCCCTCATACATAAATAGCCCCTCAATTATCAATATTCCCCACCAGAGTGGTACATTTGTTATGATACATAAACTTACACAGACACATCATTATCACCAAGAGACTGCAGCTCACATTAGGATTCACTCTTGATGCTGAGTATTTTATGATTTGGGACAAATGTATGGCATCCATCCACCATTATGGTTTCACATAGAATAGTTTCACTGCTCTAAATATCATCTGTGCTCCACCTGTTCATTCATCTCTCCTCCTTAGCCCTGGATGGCACTGGCCTTTTTACTGTGTCAATAGTTTGCTTTTTTTCAGATGGTCATATAGTTGGAATGATATAGCATGTAGTCTTTTCAGATTGGCTCCTTTCTTGTAGTAATGCATTTAGGCTTTTCTCCATTTCTTTTTATGGCTTGATAGCTCATTTCTTTTTGGCACTGTATATGCCACTGGATGTATCATAGTTCACCCATTCACCTACTGAAGGATATCTTGGTTGCCTCCGAGTTTTGGCAATTATGAATTATAAGCATTCATGTGCAGGTGTTTGTGTGGACATATTTTCAACTCTTTTGGTAAATACTGAATAGTGTGATTACTGTATAGTGTTGGAATAATAATAAGTTAAAAAGTTGTGTAAGAAACTGCCAAACTGCCTTCCAAAGTGACTGTACCATTTTGAATCCCTACCACCAATGAATGAGAGTTTTTGTTGCTCCAAACCCTCATCAGCACTTAAAGTTGTCAGTGTTGTGCCAAGCTAATAGGTGTGTAGTCATATCTAATTGTTTTAATTTGCATTTCTTTGATGAGATACGATGTGGAGCAACTTTTCATATGCTTATTTGCCATCTGCATGTCTTCTTTGGCAGGCGTTTGTTAAGGTCTTTGGCTCTTTTATTTTCCATTGGATTGTTTCCTAGTTGTGTTTTAAGAATTCTTTGTGATTTTGAACAACAGTTATTTATTAAAGAATACAATATATTGTGATTATAATTGCCATTCAATCCATTTTGAGTTCAATTTTGAGAAGTGTGTAAAGTTTGTGTCTAGATTAATTTTTTGGGGGGATGTGGATGTCCAGTTGTTTCAGCAGCATTATTTCATACATTGTATTGTCTTTGCCCTTTTGTTAGAGATCAGTTGACTATATTTATGTGGAGCTATTTTGGGGTTCTCTATACTGTTCAACTGATCTATTTGTCCATTCTTTCACCAATATTACATTGTCTTTATTACTGTAGTTTTATAGTCAGTTTTGAAGTTGAGTGGTATGAGTCCCTAAACACTGTTCTTCTCCTTCAATATTCTGTTGGCAACTGTAGGTCTCTTGTCTCTGTATAAACTCAGAATCAGTTTGTTGACATTTACAAAATAATTTGCTGAAATTTTTGACTGGGACTGCATTGAATCTATACATCAAGTTGAGAGGAAGTTCTTGGCAATATTAAGTCTGCCTATCCCCGAAAATGGAATACTTCTTCATTTATTTCTAGCAAGATTGGAGAAATTTTGTGGGTTATATATCCTCAATTATGTTTTCCAAGTTGTTTACTCTCTCTCCTCTCT
The DNA here is from genome assembly GCF_028885655.2 of Pongo abelii. NCBI lineage: Eukaryota > Metazoa > Chordata > Mammalia > Primates > Hominidae > Pongo > Pongo abelii. The sequence continues at coordinate 88,068,253 of NC_071996.2, forward strand.
CAGGAAGGCCAATGAGTTATAGGTTTTGTTTATTACATAATTTCATATTTCTCAGAGCTTTTGTTCATTTTTAAAATTCTTTTTGTCTTTTTTTATGGCTGGCTGAATTGATTTGAAGTACCAGCCTTCAAGCTCTAAGATTCTTTCCATCAGCTATTCTGATGTCAATACTTCCAACTATATTTTAAAATTCCTGTAGCGAATGTTTTTCCAGAATTTCAATTGAGTTCTCTCTTAAAATGGCTATATTTTCTTTCAGCTCTTGGAGAGTTTTTCTAACTTCCTTGGATTGGGTTTTAACTTTCTTCTGAATCTTGTTAAGTTTTCTTGACATCCCATTTCTGAATTCTATATCTGTTATTTTAGCAATTTCAATCTGATTAGGAACAATTGCTGGGTAGTTAGTGTAATTGTTTGGGGATATGGGGACCCTCTAACTTTTTGATTGCCAGAGCTCTTGTTCTGATTTTTTCTCACCTGAGAAGGATGGTTTTCCTTTATATTTTTGAAGTTTCTATCAGTAAGGTGGGACATTTTATTTTTACATTTTTTATTTCCCTTGAGAGTTTGACCATGGTATAAGGTTAAGTATAATCTAATGGCTTTGTTTCTGAGTGTTTTCAGAAGGTCATATCTCTGAGGAATTTTTATTTGTGACCAGATTTCTGCATTAGGTTTCACCAGCAATCTATCCTGGAAGAATTTTTATTTGGTAGTGTCATTCAGGCTGTCATCCAGTAGATGATGCTTAAGAGTAAGGTCTGGCAGATATGCTCTTGCTCAGCTGTACTCATAACTCCTGTCTATTTTAGTGAGTTTGCAACTGTGTTCTGGGGTGGGTGAGATGGACGGGTGTAGAGACACTCCCCTCACCAAGTTTATTCCTGGGCCTTGGGCAGCCCCCTCCCATCACTGGTGCTAGGCTTGTGTCTCCTTACCCCTGAGGGAAGCCCTGACAGGCTGCACCACTCCTTCCCTTAGAGGCTGCCTGAGCTGAAGGTTAGGTTGCCAGGTGCCCCACAGCTTCCCAGGGATCCGCTGGTCCTCGTTGCTTGGCAGAGTCAGAGTGGGTTGTAGTGTATCTCTGCAGGTGGTTTGTTGATGCAATGGGTCAAGGATGAGGGATCCTTGGACAGGGTGGTGTTGCTGTGGGTGAGCAGCTGGTGTAGTGCCTGTTGCCCAGGGCTTTTTGCTCAGCAGATGGCTGTGGGAACTTCCCAGCTCACACTCCTCTGACTGGGTCTCCTTCTGGGGTCTGCTCCAGTAGCTTTCCCGACCAGCTAGTTTTGTTTCAAGTTCACAGCACTCATCACTGGCCTGTTAGTTTTTCCAGGCTATTGGGCTCCCTCAGCAGAGGATGTAATTGGTACAGAGGCTATACCCTTTTCAAACCAGTCTTGCCAAGTGAGGCACACCCACATCCTGCGTTGGTCCAAGAACTCACACCGTACTTTCTCAGTATTCTGAGAGTGGGGGCTCATCTGCTTCTCAAGCTCCAGCCACAGAAGATTTCAGCTCAATATTCTTGAGCTGTGTGCTCAAACCCTGGGAGCTTGGGTCCCAGCCCATGTCTTTGTCCTCTGGACCCTTGGGGTTGAACACTGGCTATGCCAGTGGGGCTGAGGTGCTCCCAGGCCACTGGCAACATTTTCAGGTGGGGCAATGGAGGCTGTGGTGTGTGCATGCTTTTACAGGAGTGACCAGGCAGGGATCTTTGGAGGGTACGGCAGATTGGCTGGGAGGGTACGGAGATGCAGATCAGATGTGTGCTGGTCCTGTGTGATAGGCAGCCCTCAGAGCAAGATGGAAAGCTTTGGGGAATTGTTGCCTATGATTGATTGCATTTTGCTGTAGCTGCCCTGCATGCAAAATCTTGGGCTCCAAGCAAGGCTCAAGCTGTGTCTCTGCTTATTCTCTGGTCATTACCCCTGCCAATTCAAAGTTTATGGGGTTATGGGATCCCATAGAGTTAGAGTTGGGATCCCAGAAGTTCACAGCAAAGGTGTGTTGCCCCAGTCTCTTCACTCACCCCTTTCTTAGGTCCTATTCATGGCCAGGAGCTGGTTCTGGCACTCGGCAAATCTTTGTAGGGTTCTCATCTTCTTCCCTCTTCCTTTATGGTGTCTCCATTGCCTCTGTATTGACTTTCAGTGTTTTCTCTCAAAAGATCTCTTCAAAAGTTTGATGGCTTACTGAATATTTTGGTTTCTCATGGCAGGAGATGTGCTTCCGGAGCATCAATTTGGTCATCTTATCCCCCTTTATCCTGACTTTCTTTTGACTAAGGTTAACATTGTATATTTTACTCCATTCATTACTTTTAATCCATATATCTATTTTTAATTTAAACTGGGTTTCCTGTAGGCAACAGATAGCTGAATCTTATTTTTGATCCACTCACTCTTCATCTTTTAATGGGTGCATTTAGACTGTTGACATTGAAAATGATTATGATATATTTGGATTAAAACTATATTTGTTACTGTTTCTTATTTGCCATCCTTATTTTTATTTTTCTATTTTGTCTTGTACTCTTTTGCCTTTTGTGGTTTTAATTGAGCATTTTATATTATTTCTTTTTCCCTGCTGCTATCTGTCTGCACACATTTTTCATTTGTGTTTTCATGCTGTCTACTTTATCAGTTAACACCCTTAGTATATTAACCATAGTTGTTTTAAATTCCCAGTCTAATAATCCCAACACTTCTACCTCTGAGTCTGTCTCTGATGCCCTTTCTTCCAATGGTATGTTTTGCTTTTTAGTATGCCTTGTAATTTTGTCTTGATAACCAGACATTACATACTGGGTGACAGGAACTGCTGCAAGTAAGAATTTAGTAGTGAGTGGTAAGGTGTGTGGAGAGAGAGACACCTTTTATAGTCCTATGATTGGTTCTTAGACTTTTAGTACTCTTCTGGACTGTGAACTTCACAAGTGCTTCTAAGTTTCTCCTCAACCTGTCTTGGCTAGAAGGCTGGAACTGGTTATTTCCCTTCTATGATAAAGCCTCCTATGTGTAAGGTCTGAGGAGGCCAGGGTGGGTTATTTCCTTCCTTTCAAGTCAGTTAAGCTCCGATAAAACCAAACAGATTAGGCTCTGGTTAAATAGTTCCTCCTGAGGGCATACTTTTTAAGAAAAATAAAATGATCTGTTGTATTTCAAAATGGTTTGTCTTTTCCTCCCCTTGCTGGAAGCACAAGGAGATTTTTCTCTGATATTCACTTTGAGGACCACGTCAAGATCCTGAAGGTACAACTCACAAAAGTGTGGGAGCCCTTCTATAACTGGGTAACCTTGGATTTTAAAATTTTGGCGTTATCTCTTGAACCTGGGAGGCGAAATTTGCAATGTGCTTAGATTGCACCACTGCACTCCAGTCTGGGTGACAGAGTGTGACTCCATCTCAACAACAACAACAACAACAAAAATTCAGTGTTGTCCACAGTGAGCCTCCAGGAATTCATCAATTAAAGTTCAGGTTTTCCATCCTTGTCCCTGATTCTTCTGAAAGTTCCTGCTTGCAGTTTTCTGATCTGTTAGTTGTGATTCTCTATATTTGCCTGCCTGGCTCTCCAATTTTGGGGACAGTGTTTTTTCCTGTGAAATCACTTTTCTTATGAATATGAGAAGAGTTGATTTCTTCAGTTTGTTCAGTTTTATATTTGTTAGGATGGAGCGGTGACTTCCAAACTTCTTACATGCCATACAGGAAACCAAACCTTGTTTTTAATTCCCTCTAGTGCTTGCTAATGATTTTACTTGGCATGGGTACTTCAAGAACTACCAACTGTTCTAACTGCAGAGATGTTTGTTGTTTTTATTTTTAAATGTGCAAGAAATTTCTCTCTTCAAAACAGCATGTGCACGCAAATGTAATACCATGAAAAATGTTAAATTTACAAAAGTCCACTATAGAAACAATGTTGTACAGTCCTCTGAAAATTCGGAAGCTGATATTACAATCTCACTATCTAAGCAAATAATATCATAAAAATAGCACCATGTGAGATCACCAGGTCATTACTCTCAAAAAATGATAAATCAGAGCACAGTTTTAATAGTTTCCTTGCATAAAGATAAATAGTCAGATTGTGCCAGAAATAATTTTTTTATTTGACTAGAAATACCTGTGGTTGTGTATATATGTACGTGTATATAAGTATATGTATTTGTATATGTGTGTGCGTATCTATGCCCACATACCCACGTGTACATTTTGCATCTGTGGATTTTACTGTATGCCAATAATAACTCAATAAATCTGTTTTTAAATCATTATAGGAAATTACTAAAGAACTAACTGAAATTTAAAATAAAGGCATATAATTTTTCTTTAAAAATACAGCATGTGTAAACTTAGGAAGACCAATGTCAGGTAGACATATTCAGAAAAGAAGTTTTAAAGACAGAGGAGCTTTGAACAAGACCTTAAAGCAAATGAAAGATAGGATTTTATCTATGTGTGGATGGGGAGTGCACAATTTACAAAGGATAATGGAAATGCTTAGTTACATTTATATATTACCTAAAAAGGAGAAGTAAACCTGTGTGTTTACTAGGTGCACATTATTAGCAGTTGATGGCAGAAAAAAATAACAGTAACCTTGTAATTTCTGAAGGACCTTGATCAACTCAATCTACATAATGCAATGATTAAAAGCAAGGTGTCTGAAGTCTAGTGACTTGGTTTTAATTCATTGTCCCCAATTCCTTAGCTCTGTTATTTCGGAGAATATATGTAATATCTCAAAGCCTCGGTTTCTTATTTATAAAGTAGGAAAGACAGAAACATGTACTTTTGAAATTTGTGGTAAAGATTCAGTGACATAAAATATAGACGCTCCTTAGCACTGTGTTTGCTGCAGAATAAGTCCTCACATTTTTAATGTAAATTAGACACTATTATAATGAGAAAAATGTTTTCTGGTATAGTCTGTGTGGTACTAAGATGAAGCTGTATTTTTTAACATATTACTTCATAATACTTTGCCATGCTAACAAATGATAAATTTAGCATTGGGATAGAAAAGGTAAATAATTTCCTCATTAAGTAAAGTTCACATCAGTGAAGAAAAAAATTTTTAAGTAGAAACTCTGATAATGTTTCTATGATACCTCAAATCTGTGTATGTGCTCAGTGGTGTGAAATATTATTACTTGATTAATGATATCTAGGCCATGTTCATCAAAGTCCCTCTGTTCATTAGCCCAATCTTACAGTAATAAAAATAATTTCAACCTGTTATGAAAACTAAGAGTGATATGGTTTGACTCTGTGTCCCCACTCAAATCTCATGTTGAATTATGATCTTCAGTTTTGGAGGAGAGGCCTGGTGGGATGTGACTGGATTATTGGGGCAGATTTCCCCCTTGCTGTTCTCGTGACAGTGAGTGAGTTTTCATGAGACTTAGTTGTTTAAAAGTGTGTAACACTTCCCTCGCTTTGTCTCCCCTGTCACCATGTGAAAACTGGCTTGCTTTCCACTCACCCTTCTGCCATGATTGTAAGTTTCCTGAGGCCTTTCCAGACATGCCGCCTGTACAGCCTGTGGAACTGTGAGTCAATGCTTCTCTTCATAAATTACCCAGTCTCAGATAGTTCTTTATAGTAGTGCAAGAATGAACTAAAACAGAGTAATCAAGAAAATCCGAATATTAGGTGCACTAATATTTACCAAAAGGGCATATAGAAAATAATTTGACATTGACATTTATATGTGGAAAACCAAAAGAGCCACACTATTAGCACAAAATTCAGAGACAGGGCTATTACATTTAAACAACATTTTCCTTAAGAAATAATAGCACCAAAAGGAGGTTAAATCAAAGCAGAAACTGTTTATTTTTAGAAAGGACAACAAATAGTACAAATAAAGCCCATGGCAGACTGATGCTTCCCATACAGTAATGCTATTTAGATGTACAGAGTATCAACATCTTTGACATTAAGTAAGAAAGATAATCATTGCTTTAACTAAATAAGTCTTCAGTGAAATCTAGGGCAATTTAGAGCTATTTCTTGTCACAAATTATTTAGGGGCATAGTTTGTCCAAATGGAACTTGTGTTTCTTCCAACTATTTTCATGTTACTTCTCAAAAACAGATTGTTGAATGGATTTACTCATTAACAGAAGTCTCAATAGGCCAACTCCAGAAAATAACAAATAGAGAGAGAAAAAATGGAAGAGTAAATTGAGTTTGAATTTTTAATGCTATGCATATCAAACTTAGGAGTAGTTAACCATATGCCAAAAAATCTGTGGTTTCTTGATAACATTAATGAAGTCACACTCAAATAACATTATCTCATCAAAATTATCACTTAAGCCTTTTTTCTTTGCATCATTATATTTCAGTGCCCACTAGGGACAACCTGAATGCCCTCCTTACCAGCCACATAACACATCTTATAGTGATGGTGAACAGTTTATATAGCCGGTAGAAGACAATGTACTGTATAACAGCATCCTTCTCCCTGCTTTATTAATAGATTGGACACTAGGCTATTTCTGATGTACTAGCAGGACCTCAGAAAAATCTAGATTACTCCACAAACTTCAGATCTAGAGACTCATAAAAATCCAGAGCTTTTTTTTTATAGGCTTATTTACCCAAGTCCTTTCTCATAATCTATTTATGAAGCTCAACAGAAACATTGATAAAAATATAATGGTTGGGTTAGCTCTTTGACAGTATGAAAGTAAGGACATGTGTGTGTGTGTGTGTGTGTGTGTGTCTGTGTAAAAACGCTCTGTCATATACATTTCCCTAAAGACTTTCACAAGTTTCACTACTATACCCACACTACAGATTTTATGATATAAGTACTGCTCCTCCTGCCTGAAGCAGAGATTCTACCACTAGCACCCCTACTAAATCACTCCATAAATATGTCATCCCTGAGGAGGCCTAAGACCCTCACCATTAAATTCCAGGTTATTTGGAAGGCACCACAGGCTCCACATTATTTCTTGAGGATGCACGTCTTTTAAATAGTATGAGCAATGAATACTTTATCTGAGTAAATGAGTGCCATTTGTGTCCATTGACATTAGACATTTAGGGGCAGGTATAGGTAAAGAAGAGTTCATCTTTGATATGAGAGCAACAAATGGCATATACATCTGTAGTAGACCACTATTCCATAGTCTTCCAATAAATCCTCATATTGGTTTTCTTTCTTAGCTTGCTATTTTCTTCCTGTGAGTTACTTTTATTTGAGTAGACAAAATTTATGTACTCTATCTCTGTGCTTCTTCTTGCTCTGTTGGTTAAGTGGCCTAGGTCACTGGATATCTAAATTCACCAAACTCAACTTATGACTATTTTATTTGCTTACTAGCAACTCTGACACATCAGTTTCATCCAATTTACTTAGCATCTATCTTCTACAAATGTGGCTCAGTGTATTAGTCTGTTCTCAAGCTGCTATGAAGAAATACCAGAGACTGGGTAATTTATAAAGAAAAAGTGTTTAATTGACTCACAGTTCTGCATTGCTGGGGAGGCCTCAGGAAACTTACAGTCACGGCAGAAGGAGAAGGAGAAGCAGGAACCTTCTTCACAGGGTGGCAGGATGGAGTAAGTGCCAGAAGGGGAAATGCCAGATGTTCATAAAACCATCAAATCTTGTGAGAACTCACTCACTATCACAAGAACGCATGGGAGAAACTGCCCCCAAGACTCAATTACCCCCCACTGGGTCCCACCCATAACACATAAAGATTATGGGGATTACAATTCAAGATGAGATGAGGGTGGGGACACAGCCAAACCATATCACTCAGTTTATCCATATTGTATCAGAAAGGTAGAAGATTATAATTCATGGGGGAAATATATGTGTAAAAGACTGTTCTCCTTCTAGCCCACTCAGGGATATTTGGAGTCTAAAAAGACTATGCTTCTGATCAGAAATTTATTTATTTTCAACAAATGTCATGGAGCATACACTGAAGAAATTAAAAAATGTATGTTTATTCTTTCTCTGTGCAAGGATGCCTTGGAGGAACCAACATTGAGCTTACTCTAGGTCTTAATTTTAAACAAAGTCAGAGTTTCATTAAGAGAGTCACTAAGTTTCATTAAGAGTGTCACTAATGCTGTTTACAAAGAGGTACAGAACAGGTATCACAGGCTGTCAGTTTTCCACCTCTCTATCCTTGGCTATGCCTGAGGTAATTTGCAAAGATATCTTATACATGCTGACAACCTCCTGCATCTCCACTCTAGGGATTTCTCTGGCCACGGGAGTCTGCTGGGCACAAGGCAAGCGCCAATGCAATCAAGCCATTGCCCCTAGAGCCTCTAGGAATTGTAGATGAATTCTTCAATTCCCTGCTACTCACTGGAAAAATTCTGTGGCATGTTTTGTACAATGTTTCAGTGGATTCTGATGATATTAAGCCTAGTTACCCATGGTGAGAACTTATTTATTAATATTCTTTATTGTCTTTACTTCTTTTCTTTTCTCAATTCTCAACTGTCTCAGAGTGCTTCCAGTGCTCAATTCACAAATAAATGTATTGTATCCAAATTCCTGTCATGGTATGTATTTACATCAGAACCCAAATTAAAGCAAAACAAATAGATTTGTTTCCAGATTTGATCATATGTCCAGTAAACATAGTGCATTTGTTTCCTATGTACTTTATTATTTTGATCTCTGCCTCAGGACGTGGTTAGAAAAGCAGTCCAAATATTTTTATTGTTAAGTTACCATGGATATTATATCCATTATTTATATACATTTTGTTCAAAGACATTTGGTATTTCTTCTTAGCAGCTTAAAAATTAAATTAGGATAGTGTCACATTTTATAAATCCTTGAATTTTAATTAGACACAAAGGATATGATTGTCAAGTAATCCCTACACAAATCAGATATCTGTTGTTAGGGGTTCAATTGTGTGACTCCAGAAAATATATCCAAGTCATAACCTCTAGTTCTTTAGATTGTGAACTTATTTGGAAATAGGGTCATTGCTCATGTAATTTGTTAATATGAGGTCATACGGAAGTGTGGTGGACTGGTGTTTTCATGGCAAAGTGGCCATATGAAGACAGACACTCACACAGGGAGAAGCCATATGACAAAGAAGGAAGAGACTGGCGTTATGCAGCTGCAAGCCAAGGAACACCCCAAATTGTCCACAAACCACTAGAAACTATGAAGAGGAAAGGAAAGAGTCTCATATGGTATTGCCTGTGCCTTTATTTCAGACTTCTAGCTCTAGAACTGTGAGACAATAAATTTCTTTTGTTCTAAGTCACCCAATTTGTAGTACTTTGTTATGGCAGACCCATAACTAATCCACTTGGTATCAAGCTTTATTAAAAATACATGGATACAAGTATTCAGAAGGAACAGGCAAACAGGGATAAATCCAGATCAGGCATTGCAGCACCTCAGATCCTTCCTTCTTACATGAAACACACTTTGACCACATTAATATAAAAGTATCTAAAAAATGTCAGTAGCTCCATTAATAATAGAGAAGGCAGCCACTCAGTCATCCCCATTTTATACTTAAATATTTAAGTAGTTAATAGTATATTTACCAGGGACCCATGACATACAAATTCGTAAATCCCAGGTGTCTTTACTACAATCATCTAGACAAATTAAGGTAAATCCTGCTAAAGCATTTCGTAGATAAGAATTCTCCTGCTGGCAACACTATTAAATACTTGACTTGGAGTTCTGTCATTAGCATGTTTTCAAGATTTGATAGGCTCTTTTTCCCAGGAAAGGGAGGGAATAGATTAAAGACCTAATGCTTAACCATTTTCTTCTTACCTGATAAAAGTATATTTATAACATCTCAAATGTATTGCCTAACTCTCCATAGATTTTAGGGATAAATCTTAATTGATTGAAGATAATTATGAGTTAGGTAATATCTGTTGTAGTCACACTTTTTGTTATTGTATTATTTTAAATGCTTTGTTTTTAGTCTTAGAAACACATATGTCAGAGTTTTGCTGCTTCCTGGTTATGTTACCATGAGCGGGTCACTTAATTTTCTCAAATCAAGTTACTCTTTTTTTTTTTTTTTTTTGAGATGAAGTCTCTCTCTGTTGCCCAGGCTGGAGTACAGTGATGCGATCTCTGCTCACCACAATATCTGCCTCCCAGGTTCAAGCGATTCTCCTGCCTCAGCCTCCCAAGTAGCTAGGACTACAGGTGCGTGCCACCATTCCTGGCTAATTTTTGTATTTTTAGTACAGACGGGGTTTCAATATGTTGGCCAGGCTGGTCTCGAACTTCTGACCTCGTGATCTGCCTGCCTCAGCCTCCCAAAGTGCTGGGATTACAGGCGTGAGCCACCGCGCCTGGCCTCAAGTTACTCTTTTATAAAACTTAAATGAGAATACCTAGTTCAAAATTAAATTTTAATTATTGAGTGCTAAGAATCTTATTGTATATGCTCCATATGTTAGTTTCTTTTTTCTCACCTTGGTCTCATCTTTTTGATAATTTCTAGTGTGTCCATTCTACTTTTTAATTTTTTTTATCTCCTCGCTGTTGTCTCAAGGTATAATTGTCAGGTTATACACAGTATTCTCAGAGTAGATGCTTCAAATTTTGGCAAAAGCGTGTTGTTTTATTTTCAAGAATTAAGTTTCATAGTGCTTTAGATTTCAACAGGTGATTTTCAATGTATTGTTTTTATATTAGGTTAAAAAAGTGAGAAATGCGTGGGCAAATCTAGATTTAAAATGATGTTTAATTCATGTTTAACTGTATATTACAAAGATGCAAAACAATATATCTCTTTCTTAATCTTAAGGAATGACTAATGCCTATATGGTAGACATTTAATCCTGGGAAGGAAAAAGAAGGGCTTTCATTGTTAATATAAAAGCTACAATATATAGATGTGTTGAAAAGTATCATGTACACTTAAAGTCTACAGTTTATAGTTCTATGTCAGAAGAGGGACATCAGTTCTTAACAAATGTTAACTCTTAGGAAAGAGTCTAAAATGTGAATAATATCATCTATGTCATATGATTAATATAACTTTTAAACTTTAAGTTACTGTCTACATATCATAGCATATGTATAAATATAATTTGTTTATGTAATAACTATGTGATTCACAGAATTTTCACAAGCATATTATACCTGGACAGATCCCCCAGAAACCTTCCTTGGGCCCTTAGACCCCAGAAGCCTCTCTTTTACCATTACCCATCTCCACCCCTAAAAGTCCCCTTGGAGGCATGGAGGTCATCACTCTCCTGGCATCTAACAGTGAAGATTAATATGTCTTCTTTTACCTTACAAATAAAGAATTGTTTATCATTAGTCTTAGTACTTGGCTTTTTAAATCAAGGTTATATTTGTGAGGTCCCATCCATATTTTTGCAAATAATCAATATTCTCAAGGTTCAAAATGCTTTTCAACAATCTTTTTATACCTGATTTTTTCTTATCATTCAAGTTTCTCATTTTAAAAAATGCCATTTCCTCAAAGGAAATTTTTTATGTTCCTTCTCCTTTTATTTAACTACTTTGCTGTATCAGGTATACATATCAGGCATACTTACTTTCTATAAACAATTTGTTGGGAGTAAAATTGACATAAAATACACTTCATAGGTTTTAAGGTATAAGTTTTAACATAAATATATGCCAAAATGACTCCATCCTCTTTGAGAGGAGCTAGGGACAGAAAGAGAACATGAGGGGAATTTCCATGATATGGGTAATCTTCTATTTCTTCATCTGGGTTCTGATCACACAGTTCAGTTGAATAGTTTTGTTGAGCTGTATACTTATGATTTGTGCAAATTATCTAACGTATGTTATATTCAATGATTTAAAAATCCTCCATTCTGATGAGCATCAAATCCCCTCTGATTTTGTGTACTTGAAATTTAATGTCTCCGTTGTGCAGTTCCTTTTCTCTACAAAAAACATTTTCTCAAATACATAAATAAAGACACAGATCTCTCAGGCATTATAACAGTCTATTGGCAATATATGTACAACTAACTCAAGGCCCAGATTTTAATATTTGCATAACCATATTTGAGAGTATCAAGACATTTGAAAGATTTAAGCCTGACATAATCTGTAGATGCAATGTAAATAAAATTCACATAAAATTATCTAAATCTTAAAGAGTTTTTCTTTAAAGGACATACTAATTAGATCTCTAAAAAGAACTAAAATACTGCTTATATTTTTCTCGTAAGATTCCTTATGTCTTGTGAAAATTAGCTTATGTTTCAGAATCCACTGAGTTCATAAACACTCCCTGAATGTTTTCACACTATGTAATTGTGTTGTGTGAGGAAAAACAGTTTCTTTTTACCCTTAATTGTCTTCTAATGTATATTTCCCATATGGCAAGCTGCTGAGTGTGACAAAATAGTGATGCTCTTTATGCTCTTCTATTTTATAGAAATTTCTTTGAAAGTAAAACAATAATCTAAAAAATTTTTAAGGTAATGGGGATGTCTACTGCCATTTCTTCAGTAAGACTACCAAAATAACTCATTGATTAAATAAAGACAGGTTTATTGCTTACTGCAGTAAATTAGTGAACTACATTGACAGAGTCTTAGTGGTTTCTTGAAACAGGAAGATCAAGAATAAGACATTCACAAGATCTTGAGTGTTTGATTTCAGGTGATCCATTCAGTAAAAAGGCCTGTGTGAAACTGGGTTAAATTTGCCACTGGAGGATTCACTGAGGTGGGGTTTTTGCAATGAGATTTGGCAAGCCTGGTTGAGCAGTCTATGGTTGTGAGAAGTGGTAATTCTCCAGGAGAGACAGTTGAATATTCTATTCTTTGGATAACTGGGTTTTCATGAAGTTCCTGAAACAAAGTTATTTGTAACTTTATCTTCCTTGGTAAGCATTTTCTTGTACAATAAAATGTTAGCACAGAATGTTGAACAGCAGAGTTATGTTAAAGCAGACATTAAGATTTCTGTTAGCAATAATTTTAAAGAAATTTACTATGAGAAATAACCTGATCAATTATTATAAACACTTAAACTTATTATTAGTGATACATGAGTCTTTTCTGGAAATGCCATGTTTGCAATACTGAGGACTATATAAAATAGTAAGTTAAACAGTAATGTGAAAAAAATTCAATAACGTAATAGTTAAAAGCATAAAAGCAGTACGAAGTGAATGTAATTTTAAAAACCACAAAATGTTTTCACCAAAATGTTTCTTGTAATGATTTTTACAATTTTCTTTTTCCAACATTTCAGAAATTTTGTAATATTTATTGATGTTTAAATCTAGGTCAAGTCTACAGAAAGTCATTTCCCAAACCTACTTCTGATTACATATTGTTCACGTTTATCACTTTTTGACACACAGTTTTTTTGCATTTATTTTCCCTAAAATAGCAATGCATCTTACAAGTGATGGAAATATTAAAATTACCATAAACTCAGTGGCATGTATGAAACCTTCTATGTCCATCCAAGGTCATACCACCCTGAGGGTATCCAATCTCATCTGAAAATCTTTTATTCCAGCATCAGAGTCAATGATGTTAAATTTGTTAAAATATCAGTATAAAGGTATTTTCAATACTCAATAATTCAATAATCAACATTTCAGGTAAAATTTAAGATGATCAGTCAGGGAATATGAGACAAGTACTTTCAAATACAAGTTGGTAGTTATAATTTAAGTAGCACAAAATACATTTTATTAAAATAAAATAAAAATTTAAAGGGGGTGATATTTTATTTGGGTATGAATGATTAGCTTTTTTCAAACAGAATATTTAGATCATAATGCCAAATGCCATAATCTTGAATATTGAAATCCAAAAAGGTCAATATCCTTAAAGTCTAAAATCTCTAAAATCTAAAATCCATAATGTCTAAAATCCTAAATCACAGTTCTGAAAGATTACAATCCTGATTGCTGAAATCCTGAAGGCCAAATTCTGGGGAAGACATTAGTGCACTGTCAGTTATACACAGGATAGTTGCATCACGTTAGGTGGATTTACTACCTTCTTAATGTCTTCATTTGGAAATGAAGTATGACTTAAAGAGATGCGTATGGCTACAAAGTTGACAAGAGGTAGATTTGTGGACTTAATATTAGGTGTCAACATGACTGGATTAAGAAATACCTAGAAATTTGGTAAAGCATTATTTTGGGTGTGTCTCTGAGGATGTTTCCAGAGGAGATTAGTGTATGACTATGAGTGGACTATGCGTTAAAGATTTGCCCTAAATGTTGGGAGATACCATGGAATAGGCCAAGAGCCCAGTGAGAACAAATACGGAAGGCAAACTGGTCTCTCTCTGAGAGCTGGGACCAAGTTCAGTTGCCTTGGACATCAGAACTCCATGCTCTTCAGCCTTTGGAATCCAGAATTTACACCAAAAATTTCTTTTTATTTTTTTCCTCAGAATTACAATTTGGGGATATTGATTTTTTGGGATTGTGATTTTCAGAATTTTAAATCTCAGGAATTTTGATCTTTTGGTATTTCAACATTTATTATATGATTATGTCTTTCAGAATTACGGCCCAGGATCCCCTAAAAAATATCTTATCTCTTGTGGCCAGATCTAGATTTCTGAAAACCAAACCTAAATTGTAATCCTGCAGGTGGCTGAATTGCAACACAAATGAATTCCCAATTTCACAAGGCCTCTTTTAATCAAAATTAGCATATTGATTGGGAAGGAATGAAATCCTAAAAGTTTGATTGGGCATAAGGCTGATTCTAATGAAGGTGTGATATTTAATCCCTAAATTCTTTCTTTGCCATTGGAAGCAGCTCTGTAGCCCTGCTTGAGGAGTTTAGTCTCCTTTTCAGTAAAGACCTTAGTGGCCTCACCTGAAGTAGCTGCCTTACAAAGGACCACTGATCCACCTCAGGACCTACCTCTGTCACCTCCCCTTCTTTCTTGGACCTATAACTAGAATCCAGACCTGGCAGATTCCAGGGGCTGAGATACAAAGTTCAATTCATGAGGAGATGCTGTATATACATATATCAAAATGACTGTATGATTTTGCCAATTTACACATAGAAACTTTGGAAATATGGGTGACAGTGGATCACTTAATCACCAAAGTGGACAGGGTTATTGTTATGAACAATAGAGCTAAAGGAGTAGTCAGGATGGTCTATCTCACAGTCGTCTTCAGGGCTGGTTAGTTAATCATGGTGTCTCTAGAGGTGAAATAGTTGGATAGCTTAACAAAGTTTTCCCTGATATGTATAATTGAAAAAGCTCTAGGTTTCATGAACAGAAATTTGACTTGAATCACAGAGAGTAAAAGTACGTCAATCAATTTCCAGACTTGAATCAGTTCACTGACCCAGAGCTTTGCAAATGAAGGAGTGGCCAGGTTCTACTACACTGCAAAAATGCACACTATTAATCTTCCATCTAGCCTCCCCAAAGGGACCTGCAACCATTTACTATTAAGATACCAGCTATTAAAATATGCTATTGGTGACTATATTATTTCTTAAAGCTGATCTTAAGTTGCTTCACAAATTATGTATATTACTAATTTCACCAACCTAATTTGATATGCATAAAGATGATATAATTATAATAATTTATATTTCTTCATTATATATGCTGTACTATTGAGAATGGCAGTAGAAAAATATCCTACTGAGAATTTACTTTTATATATGCTCACTATGCAATAATTATGAGGTAGAAGATTGATAATATTTTATGTATTTGGTACGTAATTTGTGGTATAAACACAGAAGCAGAAAATGAATTGGATTTGTTTTATGGAATAATTATACAAAAATACGACATATTTATACATATGCAATATATATGTTTGTATATAATGCATACTATGAAGAGTAACTTACAAACAAAATGTGCATTTCCTAAAATTTTCTAATATCATCAATTGTGTCTTTCTTTTCTCTGGTGTTTGAATAAGAATGTACTGGGAGTGAGAGAGATGGAGACTTATAAGTAAGAACAGTGTCTCCTGTTTTTAGTTCTCCTTTTTCTGTTTGTTTTACTTTTTAAGTTAATTCCTACCTGCTATTCAAAAGCAGGTCAGATACCTAAATTATTGCTTTGTTATATGATTATCTGTAAAGTCCTAGTTTTTTTTCATAATATTCACATTAAATCTAATGGGAAGGAATGAGGTGGGTTTTCCCAATAGGTAAAAAAATCTCCAATAGTGAATTTACCTAAGACATAGCAAATTATTTTATTATTGCAATAATCATTTTTGTCAATTGTGAATAAATAATGTCTTTCCATTTCCCCATCATTTTCACTGTCTCGACAGAAATAGGCTAAAATCAAAAATAGAGAAAATTACATACAGAAGTATTAAGTAAATATTAGTATACACACTTCATTACATTTTGATAAACTATTTTAAAACAGCATTGGATAATTGAGGTATTGGCTTTTCAAAAATAAGAAGATAAAATATTGGAGTAGGGAATGGAATGGTGCATACATAATCCAACTTACATATTCAAAATGACAATGAGCTGACTAGATATTTTTTGTAGTAAAAAAATGACAATGAGCCAAACTGAACTGCTGTGAACAGATTGACCTGCTGAAATTTCACTCTTCCATTATTTGAAGCCTTAGTATTTTAATATTTTTTAGATATATATATAATGTCTCTCATTGTCTATACTTGGGAAAGAAATCCATTTTCTAACTATTAATTGAATAAATATTATATAAAAATAGTTAAGTAGTCACATACGTCTTCCAAAGAAACACTATATTTTCCCTAAAATCTACAAAGGAAACTAAATTGTATTAGATGTTCACATTCAGTTGCAAAGTATTTATTTTTATAGATATAAAAGTAGTTATACTTTTCTCAACATTGACCTCTGAAATATTTTGTCTGTAGCTGGTAATCTCAGTTGGTTATCAAGTATTGTACTAATTGTATTAACACAACAGATACATTTTCACTTTCTGTGCATGGTGAAAATACCATTAATATTAACCAACTAACCGTCAAAAACAACTAATAATGTGTCAAAAACTAAAAACCTTGAGGTGGGTATTGGAGATATTGGTATGACCACAATGTGAGCACAAACTAAAGATACATTTATGTAATATAAAAAGTAACAAAAATATGCAGCCCTTCTAGAACATCTTGAAATATCTAGAAAACTTCTCTCTGTACATTGCCAATGGCACTGGATTAAAGGAAGGCATCAGTGGTGTATTAGTCCATTTTCATGCTGCTGATAAAGACATACCCAAGGCTGGGCAATTTACGAAAGAAAGAGGTTTATTGTACTTATGGCTCCACATGGCTGAAGAGACTTCACAATCATGGCAGACGGCAAGGAGCAGCAAGTCACATCTTACATGGATGGCAGCTGGCAGAGAGAGCTTGTGCAGGAAAACTCTCCCTTATAATAACCATCACATCTTGTGAGACTTACTATCTTGAGAACAGCACAGGAAAGAACTTCCCCTATGATTCAATTACCTCCCACAGGGTCTCTCCCACAACATGTGAGAATTCAAGATGAGATATGGGTGGCGACACAGCCAAACCACATCAAAGGGCTGAACCTTCTCTTCTACAGAAAGAGCAGGTTCATTGATAAGTGATAAGGATGAACCTAAAAAAGTACTCACAGTTTGGAGTAACAAGGTCCAACACTGTCACCAATTTCTTTGTGGTGAATTCACAGCATAATAAAGCAGTAAATTATTAACAGCCACTTGTGGGTAACAAGCATAAAAACTTTTCAGAGATTGAAAATTGTTTCTGAGGAACAGGACACTGGCCTAGCAAAGAAGGTAGAAATTTATGCAACTTGTAACTGAATGTTGCAAGAAAATAATAAGATTAGTTTACTTTAAAGTGGCTCAGAAAAAGCTCATTTCTCCTCTGTAGGTATTGCACATTCAATTGGCACTGTACCCCTCAGGTTATTCAGTGGCTGAGCTGGTAATGTTAATAACATTACCTACCTCCCATTTATTATCTGACGAGTCCAATAGAGATGTAATTGACAATTAGGGTCACTTGAAACCACAATAGTCAAAACTTAATTTATTTTGTTAAGTAAGGGTTTTTTAATTTTAAATAATTTTGTGTGTGAGACATTAAAAGTCTTTATAAAATGCCCTGTAGTTTTGCCTAGTCCAGCCTCTCTTTCAGTAGACAGTTCTGAATGGATATGATGCACTCACCTCTTTCAGCTCTTCATGTGATCTGAGTTATAAAATTCCTGTGAATATATGTCTGAAAATTAATACAGATGCAGATGCACACACCCATCCTTTTACATAACATGCACTAACATTCAGGCACTTGTACTCATCCTAAAATATTTTTATGCATGTTACTTTACAATCTAGGACTACAGCAATGAGTACCTCTGCCTTTTGCATTTGCATCACCAGAAAGCCACTGTGATGGTTGTCTTGGTTGAAAGGCACAGCTCAGATAAATTCTGGTAGTCAGCTCAAATCCTGCAAATTGCTAAATGACATAAAGCTTTGAAATTATTGTTTTTTTAGACCTCAAATATAAATTGGTGATTTTCAAACCTGACTATTTTAGGGAGCTAGTGACCATCTGTGTGTGTGTATTTGTATGAGTGTGTTTGTGACTATTTCATGAGCTTATATAATTTCCACCCCTCATTTTCTACGCATGTACACACCAAAATATGTCCACTGTTTGAATAACATTCACAATATGAGGTGAGATTGGAACATCTCCCTACAAATATCACTTTTGTTGTCTTATGTCAGGAGTACATTTAGGAAGAGAATGTGGATTTTTGCCACTCAGAGCAAGATGTGTGTAGTTGGAATGAACAATATTGATCTCAAATTTGATTATAGCATTCTTCTATAATGCAATTTCTCTTGATTCAAAATGCTAACTCTAAAAACATCTGTCTTCTTCTTAATAGTTATCACAATATTATACTATTAAAGTAAATAATACAAAGTCTAATTAACTTTTCATTATGGTCTACAAGATATGTTTTCCAACTTTGAAACCTCTTATTAAATAAAGTTATACCTTCAAACCTTAAATACCTCAATGATTCATTGTAGAAAGAAAACTGAACCAGAGAGAACTAGAATAGCTGGAACAGAACAAATATTTTAAAATGCAATTTGACCAAGACTACTTTAGCTTTCACCTCAGCTTACTTTAGACAGGGCAGACTGCCTCTAGGCTCCTGAACTAGAACATTTACTTAGAGCATTTACTTTAGAAACTTTGTAATTGCACATTCTTTCTTTGCCTCTTTGAGATGTGAATGCTTTAGAAAGACTTTGTAACAGTTTTACAACCCAGGAATATATTTCTCTAAGACCTGGGAGTCATCCCTTTGGAATGTAATCATCAATGAAGATGGTACCCTTATCTCCCAGTTTCTCAGGGAAGGTAAAAGGCTAACTCCTGCCTGACCCTTGCTGCAAGTTGTAACATTACCTCCTGTCATGAAGATATGAGAAAGTTTACTTTTTCTTTGGGAAAAGCCAATTAGCAAACACAGATGACCTTCAATCACCAGATGCTAGCTCTTCAGAACTCTCCAATCCTTTTGTTTTAGTTGAATTGTGTTCCGATTGAGTTCTGACTTCTCTGCCCTGTTGCAACTACCTTGAACAAAGTCTTCCTTATCTGTTTACTTTTGACTGCTACAGTGTTTGCTTTGATAAATTCAAGAACATTTTCCTGAAATCTCATAAATTATCTATGGAATATAAGAGTAAGTACTCCAGGGAAAGTTGACCCAGGTGGTCAATAAAATGACATATATTAATATAATTTTGCATTCTAAAGACAAAGAAATAATACTTTGATCAGAACACCTAAGATTGAGTGACTTCATCAGAAAAACAAAAACATGTTTTCATTGGACTTATTTACTCCACTGTTGTATATTTCAATATTGGCCCAATTCTTCACCTTTTCTAGTATCCATAAACCATGTCATGTGGCTTTGTAGTGTCAATTGAAGAAAATGAAGAGACAAGTCTTAATCATTTCAGAAAATTTATTTGCCAAAGTTAAGGCAAATTAACTTTTGCCCAGGAGGCAGGTCTATGCCTTTCTTCAAATATGATTTTGAAAGCTCCAAATTTAAAGGGGAAAGAGAAGGGATATTGAGAAGCACACAGTTTTCACATAAACAAAAGGGGGCAGAGGAAAAATGTGGGGAATCTGCATTATATATTAGATAACAGAGACAAGATGGGGTAGGGGAACAATGAGATATGCATTTGTGTCTGGCGGGCCATGTCTGGTGTTATCTTCTATATAAACCACTTAATCATTGTATTAGTCAGTTTGAATGCCATAACAGAATATTATAGACTGAGTGGCTTAAACTGCAAAACTTTATTTTCTTAGAGTCTGGAAGTCCAAGGTTAAGGTGCCAGCAGGGTTGGTTTTTGTGAGATCTCTCTCCTTGTAGATGGCCAAGTCCTTGCTGTATCCTCACTTGGCCTTTCCTCTGTGTGTGCACTGAAAGATCTCTTGTGTCTCTTTCTCTTCTTATAAAGACACTGGTCCTATCAAAATAGGGCTCCACCTATATGATCTCATTCAACCATAATTACCATGTTAAAGGACCTATCTCCAAGTAAAACCACATTGAGGGTTAGGACTTTCACATATAAATTTTGGGAAACATAATTTAGTCCATATTAACATATATACTCTGTAAACCTTATCTGCAAATTGAAGATGGTTTAGTCTTTTTCAAAATGTCATGAAGATCAAATGAAACTAAGTGTTCAATAGGGTGTTATTATTTATGAAAGATATTTCATGTAAGTGCACTGAGATAAGGGTAGAAAAAAATTATTTTACTGGTGAGATGAGAAATCTTCACATGAAGCAAATGAGGACTGAATTTGTAGTAACTGAACAAGAAAGATGTGAATATCTGTGCCAAATAACTCAGATTATAGACCAACACCATGCTTCTGTCCTTCCTGCATTCAGAATCTCTCTCTCTCTCTTTATATCTCTCTCAGGAATTAGTACAATATTTAACGTAATAAATATCAAAATGTGTTTGTTACTGAGAGATGGTTAAATGTGGCTTAGGAGTGTTAACCAAGAGGGCTTAATAATATGAGCCCCACACATTGGAAAGACTTATATACCCAGTTACAGTCAAGTTCAGACAAAGAAAACTCTCCCAACTTCCCCAAGAAAGAGTTAAAGTAGCCTAGAAAATGTCCCTGCTGGAAATAGATACCTTTCCCCCAAATAATGGGAAAAGCTCAGTTCAGGCTAAGTTCTCTGACTATTTATCAATCAGAACAGTTGCTTTTTATCTCCTAAAAGTGATTCCATGAATAGAGCACTCTTCACATGGAAGGAAAATGCAGAAGTGGAGAATAAGTACACCGTCTATTAAAAGATAAAAATTTTCCTGTTACTTCATATCTGTGAGAGTCAATTTGGCATTACAAAAGGAAATAAAACATACTGATACATATTAGACAGCAGAGTGAAACAGTAAATGAGACTGAAGAAAAAGGATTGGTAGGTCACATGTGTCATAAGCCAAAATCAACACAAAGCACAAGGTCATTATGTCAATCCAGTCATAGATAGAAGACGAAGATAGGAAGATAGAAATTAAACTAAAGAAAGAGGTAAATTGTACAGATGGAGGATATGTGAACTCTTGGTATGATGGTAAGTTCCTTAAGAAAAACATAAATATAACAAAACATAAAATAGCTATGGAAATAGTGATATCATTGTAATCCTAGTTGGTCATTGATTTTAGAGTGCAAGAGGAGTTAGAAAATTATTAGAAACCAAATGTAGAATCTGGGAAAGGCATATAGTGGATTAGGAATCCAGACATTAGACGCAAATGTCACAAATCCAGCCTCTGTGAGTTTAAAATGAACAAGTCAGATGAGATTAGCAGAAAATCTGAGTGAATTCAGTCAGAAAAGTATGAAGAAATTCTCTTTTTAATTCTATTTCAGGAGAAAGAGTTTGAGCCAGATATTTGTGGAGCTGGGGCTTTGTGTAAGGGTTAAATTGCTATACTTTTAAAGATAGGTTGAATAGAAGAAAACAGGCAGCTCTGATACTCAGTAACACTACATATATATTTGAAAATCAAAGAGCTTCAGGGTTGGAAGTGTCTTTAAAGGGCATGTTCAATTCCTGCATTATGCAGGATTGACTCCAAATTAAAAGAAGATCATTGTGAATTGAAGTCCAGGAGGAAGGCAAGAAATGACTTTTTAAAAATGAAAACCTTTAGCCACATTAAAATAGCTTTTGAGTTATTTTTATATTTTGCCTTAGCCAAAGAGTTTCTGAAGTCAATAAATGTGAAGGACTCAGGTTACCATCTAACTTTTTTTTAACCAATTGAATATACTATGATACATTTTCTTTGGATAAAAAGCTAATTTCTTAGATGTACTCCGTTTTTCATAAAGTATAATCTTACTATTTACCTAAGTAGTACAACATTCTCATCAATCCATGCCATTTAAGAAAATGAGTTATCTCAACTGCTCTCTGATAAAGAGACTTTAATTAAATTTGTATTTGTATTTATTTTTATTTTTTGAGACAAAGTCTCCGTCATGCAGTGGCATGATCATGGCTCATTGCAGCCTCGACCTCCTAGGCTCAAGCAATCCTGCCACCTGAGCCTCCTAAGTAACTGGGACTATAGGCATGCCAAACCATGCCTGGCTAATTTTTGTACTTTTTGTAGAGATGGGGTTTTTTCATGTTACCCAGGCTGCAAATTTGTATTTTCACAAACAGGCAAAGTAAAATGAACAATCTTTAAATATAACATAATAAAATAAAATAAAACATTCAGATGAGTCTTGTGCATCTGAAAAATGTGTATATGCAATTTAAAATAAGGTTTATTATAAAACATATTCAAAGTTATTTTTCTTGAACTTTCGGTTTATGTAATAGTTATCTTTTTTATCTACCATTTTAGAGAGAATATTGATGAAGTACAATTCTTGGTTTTTGTAGAATATGCATTTTTACTCTAGAACAGTTCTTTTTAAGTTAGAATTTTTAAGAATTGTCAACATCACACACCGGAGACTGTTGTGGGGTGGGGGGAGGGGGGAGGGATAACATTAGGAGATATACCTAATGCAAAATGACGAGTTAATGGGTGCAGCACACCAACATGGCACATGTATACATATGTAACAAACCTGCACGTTGTGCACACGTACAGGTTCGTGCCTGTAATCCCATAACTTTGGGAGGCTGAGGCAGGAGGATCACTTGAGCCCAGGAGTTCGAGACCAGCCTGGGCAATATGGAGAAATGCCATCTCTACTAAATAGACAAAAATTAGCCAGGCCCGGTGGCACATGCCTGTAATTCCAGCTACTTGGGAGGCTGAGGTGGAAGGATGGTTTGAGCCTAGGAGTCAGAGGTTGTAGTGAGCCGAGATCATGCCATTGGATTCCAACCTGGGTGACAGAGATACTCTGTCTCAAAAAAAAAAATAAATAAATAAATGGATCTGAAAAGATAAATAGATAGTAATACAATAATAGTAGGATATGTCAAAAACCTCCTGTCCACGATGGATAGTTCATCCAGTCAGAAAAGTGAACAAGAAAACATTAGATTTGAACTGTCATTTAGAACAAATGGACCTAACAGGCATATACAAAAACTTATTTTCACAGCAGCAGAATACACATTCTTTTTAAGCACTCAGAGAAAATCCTCCAGGATAGATCATATGTTAGGCCAGAAAACAAATCTTAACAAATTTAAGAAGATTAAAATCATACCAAGTACCTTTTCCAACAATGGTATAAAGCCAGAAATCAATAATAAGAACAAAATAGGAAAATTCACAAATATGTGGAAATTAAACAACATATTTCTAAACAGCTAAGGTCAAAGAAAAAATCAAAAAGGAAATTTAAAAATATATTGAGACCAGTGAAAATGGAAACATAACATGCAAAAACTTATGAGATACAGCATAAAGAGTACTAAAAACGACATTTCTAACAAAAAATGATTACAGAAGAAAAACATTTCAAACACCTTAACTTTATACCTCAAAAACTAGAAATAGAAAAACAAACACCAAAGTTAGCAAAAGAAGCAAAATAACAGAAATCAGAGCAGATGTGAATTAGAGACTAGAAAAATAGTAGAAAAAAACTGAAGTGTTTTTTGAAGACTTCAATAATGACAAAATTTAAACTAGAATAACTAAGAAAAAGATAGAAGACTCAAATAAGTAAACTCAGAAATGAAAGAGGAGGCATAAGAATGAATATTTCAGAAATACAAAGGATCATAGGAGACTACAATGATCCATTATATGCCAACAAATTGGATATCCTCGAAGAAATAAATAAATTTCTAGAAACACACAACTTACCAAGCCTGAATAAGGAAGAAATAAAAAATCTGAATAGGACAATAACGAACAAGAATATTGCATCAATAATCACAAGTCTCCCAATAAATGAAAGTTCAGCACCTGATAGCTTTACTAGTAAATTCTATAAGTATATTTTTATTTTCACATTTTGGAAAAAAGATAAGCAAACATTGCTGTTGTTTTTATAGTTCTGCTAGGAGTTTCTAGTTGGTACTAATAATGTTCCTGTTTTATTGTCCATCAGGGCTATCCCTGAGCATAGCTATGGCATCGTCACACTTCCACATCTCTTCATATCTGAAGTATGCCATCATATTTACACAACTCTCTTCGAGCTAGGCTTCAATTTTTTTTTTCCTCCAATAGATATTCATAGTGGGAATACTCCATGTGACTAGGGATAAATGTTGAAAAATTTGTAGTCATGTAACAGACTTGCCAATAGCTAATCGAGATGTTTGTATACCTTCTCTTGGCTTGGTCCTTTGAGCTGACATAATCTGCTTGTACATCTTACTTTGTAGCTTGTATTAAGAATGCATTAGTTTATAATGAAAAGCTTGAAATTTGGTTACCTGAGGTTCCATAATCACATCTTTGTTGATCAAGTGGAGCCAGAAGCAAGAACTATCCCTCAGATGAGGAGCAGTAAATTGGTAAAGAGGGCATTATTTTGCCCCCAAACATAGGAGCTTCTGTTGGGATTATTTGGTGTTTGACACAGGCTGTACACAGTAGTCAGATCAACCACAACTAATTTCAACTTGCTTTCTGGCAATGTGACAGAAATATTTACAGTGCAGCCTGGAAACTAGGTAGCCTTCTCTTGTAACAAGCATCAGATAAAGCTGTTATCCTTTTGCGTTAACAATTGGGAAAGAAAAGCCCTCTCCATATATGATGCCTACAAAAGCAGGAGAGACTACATAAAGCTGAGACAGGTGATACAGTAGAATCACTGGATTAGCTAGTTTCAATACTATTTCTCACATTCTCAGATTTCAAAATACAAAAAAAGTGCATTGGCTAGATTGAACACCATTGAAAGACCAACTGAACATTAGCTATAATCAATGATAATATACTGTCATTCTCTAAGACTGATCTAATTTTTCTGCACTGGTAAAACTGGATTTTAAATAAGAAAGCTCTAGAAATCATTACCCTTGAGGATTTGACATCTTTAACACTGATGGTAGTATTTGTGCCTCTGTCCCTCCCTCAGTCTCACTTCTAGAATATGATAAACTTTTGACTTAAATTTTGGTGAAGAGGAAGCTTCAGATTCTTCTACTTGGCTCTTCACATAATAATAGTCTCTAAGGGCAATCATGAGAGTTAGTATATTTATTCTAACTTTCTTAATCCCACCACTCTTTACATACAGCTTTCTTTTTTTCTGCTCTTTTGTGTAACAAAACATTGGAAAATAATTTATTGATACATAACAAATGTACATATTTTCACAGTATATGTGATAACGTAGTACACATTTATATAATATTTAAAGATCAAATCAGTGTTGTTGGGATTCCATCACTTTAATAGTTGTCTTTTTTTTTTTTAAAGACTAGGAACATTCTAATTATTATCTTCTAGCTATTTTGAAATATACAGTAAGTTATTGTAAACTATAATCACCCTACCGATCTATCAAACACTAGGTCTTATTTTTTCTATCAAACTGTATTTTTTTTTGTTTGTTTTTTGAGACAGTCTCGCTCTGTCACTCGGGCTGGAGCGTGGTGGCCTGATCTTGGCTCCCTGCAACCTCCACCTTCCAGGTTCAAACAGTTCTCCTGCTTCAGCCTCCCGTGTAGCTGGGACTACAGGTGCGTGCCACCACGCCCGGCTAATTTTTTGTATTTTTAGTAGAGACAGGGTTTCGCCATGTTAGCCAGGATGGTCTTGATCTTCTGACCTTGTGATCTGCCCACCTTGGCCTCCCAAAGTGCTAGGATTAGAGGTGTGAGCCACCGCGCCTGGCCTTATCAAACTGTATTTTTATACCCATTAATCAACTTCTCTTTATCCTCTCCTCTACCCTTTCCTACCACTGGTAACCACCAATCTACTCTCTCCATTCATAAGATCTACTTTTTTAGCTCTCACATGAGTGAAAACATGGTATTTGTCTTTCTTGTAACAAAACTCAAAGGATTTGTTTATGTTCACTGTTCCTAGTACATCTTCTTCCATGTTTTTTTGTAAATTCATTCTAATTTTTAAAAAAGTAAATGTTAGGATTAAGAAATAATTACGCACACCCATTTCAAAAATTTTAATCACTTAAATGTTAAAATACTGCAATGACCCCCATTAATTTAGGATTAAAACCAGACTTTTAAAAATGACTTTTCGGTGCCCTTGAAGTTTACTTTCAAAATATGTATCAAAATAAATTTTGATCATTCTTTAATTGTTGTATGAATTTGTTGTAAACACCTGCCATGCTATCACCACTTAAAACTGAAGTTTATTACATTATCTTCCAGAATCATTACATGCTTTCTTACCTCCATTCTTCATCTCTCTAACTCTTACATAAGGTTATAATTTATATATTAAACTTATGGCATAGGGATTCATAGAAGCCTATAGTAGCCCTAACAAGCTTGTAATTCTGCATTAATTATAAATTCTTATTACCATTTTATCTTCCTCCATAGCAACAACAATAGCAACTACAATAATACATAGAATCTGTAAGGAATACATTCGAGGAGAATTTGACTGATTGATTATTCTTTTACAAATCTTTTCATACTGGTTTCTGGTAGCAGGCTATACACTATATATTAAAATAATAATTTATTAATACTGTAAAAATGAAATCTGTGTATATTTTGAAATGCCACCTTCTGGTGTGATATATGCATGTTTCTATGTATGCACATGTATATAATAACATAGAATGTGGTGACCCTCAAGGTAATGAAAGGCATTTTAAATCTGAATGAGAAATAGATGGTTTCTTCTGAATTCTATTGCATTCTGTTTCTTGTTCTGGAGAATTGTTGTTGTCAAAACTGATTAAGAATCCAATAGCATGGACATCTTATATTCAATAGATTCATCATTTGCAAAGTTCCATTCATGCATGCTGGTAGATAGGCACCACTGTCTCTCATGCTTCTCCCATAGATGAGTTTTCTCTTAATATTTTTGTTGTGGTCAGCTTTGCTTTTAGTAGGGCAAATCAATAAGACCTAAAAAAAAACTTACAAACTAAACAAGAAAAATGATAACTCTTAACAAAAAAAAAACTTACAAACTAAACAAGAAAAATGATAACTCTTAACAGCTATTACTAGTAGCCAGGCTCAGTGCTAAGCACTGAATATTAATGTTATGGTGAAAATAAAAGAGATAGTAAATGTGTTGTTTATATTTAGGTTTTAAAGATGAAGAAATTGAGACTTTAGAGAGGTTGAGAAATTTTCCACAGATTACCATTTTAGGAAGTAGTAGAGAAAAACTTTTTTAAGCCAACCATTCTACCTTCTGAGTCTGCAAACAATATTAGATTGCCTGCTATAAGGAAAGACAGAGCATAGTTTAAGATGCTGGGAACAAGCCTGGGCATCGTTAATGAACAGTGAGCATCTAACAGCATGAAAGTGGAGGCATTTTCAATGGTGTTTCCAATTGAATGAATGCCATATAACAATTTTCATGGCTCATTTGATAAGACATCCTAGCTGATTCAATTATCTCTTCCTTGATCATTTTTTCTTCAGTCAAGTTTTAACCAGAAGATAACATATTTGATATGGGGTGAATTAACTATTTTATCAGTAGGATGCACAAAAGATGTAGGTTTAGTTGATCTAGAAATAGTGCATTTATTAGAGTGTTCACTTTTATCCAAGCTTATCTTCATGCAAAAACGTGCTGAATGGGATTCCCAGATACTCTACAACCATTTCATTTGTGAGTTAATCTATCCAAAACACTTGTACATGCAATGTTTCTTCTTTCAATTATCATATTTTACCCAATTTTCTAGGATATACTAGTGGAAACAGGACAGCATCTTCTCCCATTCCATTTAAAGGAATTAGAAATATTAATACATAATTATAATATAGTATACTGAGAACCATAACAGAATAAACACAAACAAATGAAGAACTAAACACACCTGCTGAAAAATAGAATTTGGGTCATTAGTCTATTTCACTCAGTTGGTATACAATTTTTTTCCTTTAATTTTTAGTTTACACACAATAATCTTCCATATTCTGGGAGCATGGAGTAAAATTTCAATACATGTATACAATGTATAATAATAAAATAAGGATAATTACCATATCTATCACCTCAAATGTGTCATTTCTTTGTGCTGTCAACATTCAAAATCCTCTCTTCTAGCTTTTTAATAATATGAAATAATTTATTGTTAACCATATTTACTCTACAGTACTGCAGAACACCAGAAATCACTTCTGCTATTTGGCTGTAATTTTGTATCTCTCTCTCTCTCTCTCTTTTTAAAATTTTTATTATTTTTTAATTTTTGAGACAGAGTCTTGCTCTGTCACCCAGGCTGGAGTGCAGTGGCACAATCTCAGCTCACTGCAATCTCTGCGTCTTGGGTTTAAGTGATTCTCAAGCCTCAGCCTCCCAAGTAGCTGGGACTACAGGCACACGCTACCATGCCCAGCTAAGTTTTGTATTTTTAGTAGAGATGGGGTTTCACCATATTGGCCAGTCTGGTCTCGAACTCCTGACCTTGTGATCCACCCACCTCGGCCTCCCAAAGTGCTGGTATTATAGGTGTGAGCCACCACGCCCAGCCAATTTTGTATCTCTTAACTAACCTCTCCCCATGTTCCTTCCACTCCACCCCTCCCAGGCTTTAATTTCCACAATCTTACTCTCTACTTCCATGAGATCAGAATTTTTTAAATACTCACATAAAAATAAGAACATGCAGTATTTATCATTCAGTGCCTGTCTTATTGCACTTAATATAATGTTCTCCAGGCTCATCAATGTTGCCATGAATGACAGAATTGCATTTTTTAATGGTTGAATAGTATTCTATTGTGTATATTTGCCACATTTTCTTTATCCATTTATCTGTTGATGGTCATTGGGTTGATTCGATATCTTAGCCATTGTGAATGGTAATGAAATAAACATGGGGTGCAGGTATCCCTTTGATATACTGATTTTCTTTCCTTTGGATAAATACCTATTAGTAGCATTGCTGGATCATATGGTAATTCTATTTTTTGGCTTTTAAGAAACTTCCACACTGTTTTCCACAATGATTATACTAATTTACATTCCCATCAACAGTGTATAAGAGTTGTCTTTTATCCATATCTTTGCCAGCATTTGCTATTTTTGGTCTTTTATATAATAACTATCCCAACTGGGGTAAGATGATATCTCATTGTGGCTTTAATCTGAATTTTCCTGATAATTAGAAATGCTGAACATTTTTTCAAAGGTTTTTTAGCCATTTGTATGTCTTCATTTGAAAAATGTCTGTCTTTTGCCCACGTTTTACTGGGATTATTTGTCTTATTTTTCCTTTTACCATTGAGATGCATGAATTCCTGTATTTTCAGGATAATAGTCCCTTGTCAGATGAATAGTTTGCAAATACTTTTTGTCATTCAACAGGCTGCTTTTCACTCTGCTAATTGTTTCTTCAATGTGCTGAAGCTTTTTAGTTTAATATAGTACCATTTTGTCTATACATGCTTCACCTGTGCTTTTAAAGTCCTAGCTATAAAATCTTTGTCTAGACCAATGTCCTGAAGAATTTCTCCATTTTTTTTTCTAGTAGCTTTAGAGTTTTTAGTCTTATGTTTACACCCTTAATCTTTTTTGAGTTGATTTTTGTAAAGGTGAAAAACAGTGGTCTATTTTTATACTTCTGCATATAAATATCCAGTTTTCCCAGCACTATTTATTAAAGAGACTTCCCTTCCGCAATATATATTCTTGATGCCATTTAAAAAAATCAGTTGGATGTAAACTGTTGCTTTGTTTCTGGATTCTCTATTCTATTTCATTAGTCTGTGTGTCTTTACTTATACCAATACCATGCTGTTTTGTTTTGCAGTATATTTTTTGTCAGGTAGTCTGCCTCCAGTTTTCTTCTTTTTGCTCAGAATTGCTTTGACTATCCAGGGT
The DNA here is from genome assembly GCF_028885655.2 of Pongo abelii. Classification (NCBI taxonomy): domain Eukaryota; kingdom Metazoa; phylum Chordata; class Mammalia; order Primates; family Hominidae; genus Pongo; species Pongo abelii. The sequence continues at coordinate 88,098,808 of NC_071996.2, forward strand.
CTTTTCTGGTTTTACACACATTTTAGGATATTTTTTAAAAATTTATGTGAGGATTGTCATTGGGATGTTGATAGAGATTGCAAGGAATCTGTAGATTGCTTTGAGTAGTATAGGCATTTAAAAATATTAATTTCTCCAATCTATGAGCATGGAGTGTCTTTCAATTAGTTTGTGTCTTCTATTCCTTTCATCAATGTATTTTTAGCTTTCACTGTAGAAGTCTTTAGCCACTCTGGTTGAATTTATTTCTTGTCATTTTATTTTATTCTTAGTAGAGATATTAAATGGGGTTACTTTCTTGATTTCCCATTTTTTAATTTTAATGTTTAAAATTATTATGGATGTATAATAATTTTATGTATTTATGGGGTCAAATAAAATTAAAGTAATTGAGATATTCATCTTCTCAAGCATTTATCATTTCTTTGTGTTAAGAACATTCCCATTCCTCCCTTTTATTATTTTAAGGTATACAATAAATTATTATTAATTATAGTAAACCTACTGTCTTACCAAATGTAGATTTTATTCATTCTAATTTTTTATACTCATTAACTATATCCACTTTAATCTCACCCTCCATCCTGCTACCCTACCTAACCTCTGATAACTATCATTCTACTCTATACTTCCATGAGTTCAATTAAAAAATTAACTCCCAAGTATGAGGGAGAAAATGCAAAATTGTTTTTTGTGCCTGGCTTATATTATTTAATGTCTTCAAGTTCCGTTCATGTTGCTGCAAATGACATGATTTTATTTTATTTTATGGCTGAATAACATTCCATTGTGATTTCTTTTTTCAGCTAATTCATTATTAGTGTATATAACTTTTTGTGTTGATTTTGTATCCTGCAATTCTGTTAAATTTATTTATCAATTCCAAGTTTTTTTTGGTGGAATCTTTACATTTTTCTACATAAAACACAACGTTATCTTCAAAGAATGACAACTTCACTGCTTCTCTTCCAATTTGGATGCTTTTTATATTTTTCTCATGTCTAATTGCTCTGTCTAGGACTTCCATTACTATATTGAATAAGAGTGCTGAGTGGGAGCATCCTTGTTTTTTCTATTTTTTAGAGCTTTCAGCTTTTCTCCATTAACTATGTTAGCTGTAGGTTTGTCATATGTGGCCTGTTTTATGCTGAGGTATTTTCCTTCTGTGTCAAATTTGTTGATAGTTCTAATCGTGAAGAGATATTAAATTGTGTTAAATGCTTTTTCAGCATCTATTGAGAAAATCATATGGTTTTTGTCCTCATTCTGTTTATGCGATGTGTCACATTTATTGAATATATATGTTGAAACATCCTTGCATCCTTAGGATTAATTTCACTTGATCATGGTGTATTATCTTTTTCATGTGTTCTTGTATTTCCTTTGTTAATATTTTGTTAAAGATTTTTGCTTCTATGTTCATCAGGAATATTTCCTTGTAGTTTTCTTTTCTCATTGTATCCTTGTCTGATTTTGGTATCACTGTAATTCTGGGCTCATTGAATTGGCTAGAAAACTTCCTTCCTCTTCAATTTTTTAGGGACTAGTTTGAGAAAAAGTGATACTAGTTCTTCTTTGAAAGTTTGGTAGAATTCAGAGTAAGACTGTCAGGTCCTGGGTTTTTATTTGTTGGGAGACTTTATCACTGATTCACTCTTATACTCAATATTGATCTGTTTAGATTTTTTATTTCTTCTTTAAATCTTGGTATGTGTGTTCGTCAGTTTTCATTGCTATAAAGGAGTATCAGGCACTGGGTAATTTATAAATAAGAGAGTTTTAATTGGCTCATGGTTCTGCAGGTTGTATAAGCATGACACTGGCATCTGCTTCTGATGAGGGCCTCAGGAATCTTCTGATCATGGTTGAAGGTGAAAAGGGAGCAGGTGCATCACATGGTGAGAGTGGGAGCAAGAGAGAGAGAAGGAGGACGTCCTAACCTTGCCTCCTTCCTCCATTCCTTTTTGTATTTTATTTATTAATTTTCTGGTGGGGTTCTTTCAAAAGCTTTATCTTTGCATTCACAAATTTTTTCTTCTGCTTCATCTTATCTATTGTTGAAGTCCTTGAATATATTTTTATTTCATTTCATTATTTACTTCCAGAATTTCCATTTGGTTATTTTTTAAGATATCTAACTCTTTGTTAAATTTCTCATTCAGGTTATGGATTTTTTTTCCCGCTGACACATTTGTTTGTTTATTTGTGTTCTCTTGAATCTCAGTGTTTTCCTAAGATAATTATTTTGAATTTCTCCAGGCATTTAATAGATTTTCTTTTCCTTGGGAACCATTATTGGAGAATTATTATTCCTTTGGAAGTGTCATGTTTTCTTGTTTTTTAAATGTTTCTTGTGTCCTTATGTTCCTATCTGTGCAGCTGGTATAACAGTCACTTCTTACAATTTTTTGGATTAGTTTTCGTAGGAAAATATTTTTTTCTGTAGATGTACCTATAATGTTGGTGGTGTAAATTGCTTTGCCTTTGATTCTGGGTGGGTGCGTTAATGCAGTCTCCACATAATTTCTGTGGCTGTATTCAATGCTGGTGGTGTCTGTGAGTTCCTTAGTGGCCTAGGCTATGGCAATGCTTTGCTTGGCATAAGGATGGCAGCCAGACCAGTCTTTGGACAACAGTGGTGGCTACAGTGAGCTCTGTGTGCTGATTCTCAGGACTCAGGGTGTCATACAGTTGCACTGGCTGTGAATGTGGGAAACCAGAATGTGTCGTTTGTGCCTCCAGGTTGCATGGCAGTGGCAGCAGTGAACTGGGTGAGACAGTTCTTAGGCTGCTGGATGGTATGCATAGCACTGCAAGTTGCAACAGCAGCAGCAGGCTGGACCTCAGGCCTCTAGATGTTATGCATGTGCACAAGCAGTGGTAGCAGTAGGCTGTGCAGGCTGGAAAAAACAAATTCACAAATATGGTACACACCTATCAATATCCCAACTAACTCCCATTTGACCAGAAATTCCTTGATAAAAATAAAATATCTGATAAATATAGAAATTATTCAAGAACATTTGAATAGGTAATATAGATTTATAAAGACTGCATTTGCTATTAACCCCGATTCGTTTTCCCAAACTATTTATGACACTGTTAGAAAACAATAAGTTAAATTTAAACCTTCTATTCATTAAATACAAGTGGAAAAGTAGACTGAAGAAGGAAGTATTCATTTTGAGTATTTTGAAGACCTAATTAGAATAATTTTTTGTTTGATGTATGACTTAGAAAAATATGTGAATGTATAAGTTCAAAGAAAAATGGCGTTTTAAGAGGACTGCCAATTGTCATTTATCTATACAATGAGATGATCAATATACTGTTGTTGAAGTTAAAATAATGATTTGGCAGAAGCCAAGGGAAGTGAGTTACATAAGCTCTCCAATAAAATACTGAGGTTTTTGTGAAAGGAAATCCTTGACTTATATTTGAAAGCACTTGACTGAAAATAATGTACTATGCAATTTATCAATTATTACAGGGTCGGCATATATCAAATATAGAGGTTACTCCTGATTAATTTGCATTATAAATACAACTTTTGTATAGACTTTAAAAGGCCTTATAAGTCACTTTCTGATTAAACACTCTGATATATACATGTTGCAGTTAAAATTACTTTGATGAGGTTTATGATATAATAACTAATAACATTAATATGACTATTACTAAATAATGACTGAATAATACTTCTTTGGAAGTCTAAGTTTACTAACACCACAACACACTTACTATTAAAATATTGTTTTAATACAACAAACTAATAGTTTGAAGAATAAATCAATATTGGTTTTATTTTATAATTTTGATCAGTAGCTTTTTTTACTTTTATTGATCATTTGTTGTTCTTGTAAGACATGTCTGTTAATATATTTTGTATATGATTTTATTAAAATATTAAAAGGTATTTAAATATTCCTCTTTAGTATTCATTATAAATATTTCCATGCATTTAATTATTTTACCACTTTACTATTTACCATTTCACAATCTACATATGATGATTAATTCAGAAATGTTCTTAATGTACTTAATCTATCATCATTTATTTGGTAGTATTTTTAAATCCTTAACAAGTAATTTCTCTTTCTATATTTATTTCTATTTTCACTGATATTATTTTCTTTCACAATTCTCAGTTTTGATTTTTATGGACACATAGTAGGTATATATACTTATGGGATACAGGAGATATTTTGTTGCAGGAATACAATCAGTAATGACCACAGTAGCGTATATGGGTTATCTATCACTTCAAGCATTTATCTTATCACTGTTTTTAAGATCAAGTTGTTTTAAAATGTATAATAAATTATTGTTGACTGTAGTTACCTGTTTTGTTACCAAATACTAGATCTTATTCATTCTACCTAACTATATTTTTGTACCCATTAACTATCCCAATTTTGCTCCCCTGACACACAGACACCACCCTTCCTAGCTTTGGTAACCATCATTTTATTATCTATCTCCATGAGTTCAAATATTTTAATTTTTTTCTCCCACAGATGAGTGAGAACATGCAAAGTTTGTCTTTATATGCCTGCCTTATTTTACATAACATGAGGTCCCCCAGTTTTATCTATGTTGTTGCAAATGATAAGATCTCATTCCTTTTTAAGGCTGAGTAGTACTCTATTTTGTGTATATGTACTACATTTTCTTTGTTCATTCATCTGTTGGTAGACTTTTAGGCTGCTTCCAAATCTTGGCTATTTTAAATAGTGCTGCAATAAATGTGGAAATGCATAAACCTCCATACTGTTCTCCATAGCACTTTTACTAATTTACATTCTCACCAATAAGGTACCAGGGTTCCCTTTTCTTCACAGCCTCATGCACATTTGTTACTGCCTGTCTTTTGGATAAAAGTCATTTTTACTGGAGTGAGATGACACCTCATTGTAGTTTTGATTTGTATTTTCTGATGATCAATGATTTTTGAGCACCTTTTCATATACTACTTGCAATTTGTATGTCTTCTTTTGATAAATGTTTACTCAGATATTTTGCCTATTTTTTAATTGGCTTACTAGATTTTTTATATATAGTTGTTTGAGCTCCTTATATATTCAAGGGTTATTAATCCCTTGTCTGATGGTTAGTTAGCAAATATTTTCTCCCATTCTGTGAGTTGTCTCTTCATCTTGTTGATTGTATCCCTTGCTGTGCAGAAGCTTTTTAACTTGACATGATCCCATTTGTCCATTTTTGCTTGGGTACCTGTGCTTGTGGAGTATTGCTCAAGAAATCTTTACCCAGACCAATGTTCTGGAGAGTTCCTCAGTGTTTTGTCTTAGTAACTTTATAGTTTGAAATTTTAGATTTAAGCATTTAATTCATGTAGATTTGATTTTTGTATATGGTGAAAATCTTCTAGTTTCATTCTTCTGCATATGGATATCCAGTTTTCCCAACACTGTTCATTACATGCCACTACCAGGCTGTTTTGGTTACTGTAACTCTGTAGTATAATTTGAAGTCAGGTAATATGATTCCTCTAGTTTTGTTCTTTTTGCTTAGGGGACTTTGAGTATTCTGGTTCTTTTGTGGTTCCATATAATTTGAGGATTTTTTTTTCTATTTCTGTAATTGTCATTGATATTGTGATAGGGATTGCATTGAATCTGTAGATTGCTTTGGGTAGTAGGACATTTTAATAATATTGATTCTTTCAATCCATGAACGTGGAATATCTATCTATTTGTTTCCCCTCCAATTTCTTGCATCAATGTTTTATAGTGTTTATTGTAGAGATCTTTCACTTTTTTGGTTAAGTTAGTTCTTGTGTATTTTATATTATTTGCGGCTCTTGTGAATGGGATTACTTTCTTGATTTCTTTTTCAGATATTTCACTGTTGCTATATATAGACATGCTACTGATTTTTGTTTGTTGATTTTATATCCTGCAACTTACTGAATTTGTTTTTCAGTTCTAATAGTTTTTTTGGTAGAGATTTTCAGTTTTTCCAAATGTAAAATTATATCATCTATATACAAGAATAATTTGACCTCTTCCTTTCCAATTTGGAAGCCCTTTATTTTTTTTTTCTATTGTCTGATTACCTGGGACTTCCGGTACTATCTTTATTCACAGTGGTTAAAGTGGACATCCTTGAATTGTTCCAAATCTTACAGGAAATACTTTCTGTTTTTTCCGATACAGTATGATGCTAGCTGTGGGTCTCTTTTATATGGCTTTCACTGTGTTGATGTTTGTTTCTTCTCAGTTTCCTGAGGGTTTTTATCAGGAAAAGTTGTTGAATTTTATCAAGAGTTTTTTCAGCATTAATCGAAATGATCATATGGTTTTGGAAGTATTCCACCCTCTTCTATTTATAGTTCTTCTATAATGCTTGGTAAAATTCAGCAATAAAACCGTTGAGTCCTGGGCATTTCCTTGCTGGGAAACACTTTATTATGTTTTCTTTGCTGAGAGATATTTTATTAGAGCTTTGATCTCTCAGGATATGAGTAATTTATACATCACAATTACAGTGTTGTAATATTCGGTGTCTGTCTGCATATTTACCAGTGAGTTTTTTACCATTAGATTTTTTAAAAATTGCTTGTTAATGTCCTTTTCTTTCATATTGAAGAACTCCCTTTGGCATTTCCTATAGGACATGCCTACTGTTGATGAAATTTACTAGCTTTTATTTAATTGGAAAAGTATTTATTCCTCTTTCCTGTTTGAAAGGTTACAATGAATATACCATCCTAGGGTATTTTTTTTTTCTTTCAGCACTTTAATTATGTTATGTCACTCTCTCCAGGCCTGTAAAATTTTCACTAAGAAGTCTGATGCCTGACGGGTTGGAGCTCCTTGGAATGTTATTTGTTTCTTTTCTCTTCTGGTTTTAGGATCTTCTTTTTCCTTGGCCTCTGGAGTTTATTAAATGCCTTGAGGTAGTTTTGTTTCAATTAAATCTGCTTGGTTTCTATAACCTTGTTATACTTGAATACTGATGTCTTTCTGCAGGTTTTGAGCATTTTCTGTTATCCCTTTGAACAAACTTGCTACCCCTATGTCTCTCTACCTCCTCTTTGAGGCCAATAACTGTTGGATTTGCCCTTTTGAAGCTATTTTTTAGATCCTGTAGGCATGCTTTATTCTTTTTTATTTCTCTTTATTTTTCACCCTCTGACCAGGTATTTTCAAATATCCTGTCTTCGAGCTCACTAATTCTTCTGCTTGATCAATTCTAGCATTAATAGACTTGCGCATTCTTTAGTATGCCACTCACATTTTTCAGCTCTAGAATTACTGCTTGATTCTTTTTTCAATTATTTCATTCTCTTTACTAAATTTACCTGATAGAATTCTAAATTCCTTCTTTGTGTTTGTCTGAAATTTGATTTATCTTCCTCAATACAGCTATTTCGAATTCTCTGTCTGAAAGGTCACTTGGTGAGGTCATGCTTTCCTGGATGTTCTTGATGTTCGTGGATATTTGTTAATGTCTGGGCATTGAAGAATTAGGTATTTATTATTGTCTTTACAGTCTGGGCTTCTTTGTACCCATCCTTCTTTGGAAGGTTTTCCATGTATTCAAAGGGAATTGAGTATTGTTATCTACCTTTTTGGTCACTGCAGCTATATGGCCATTAGGGGGTACCCCCATTCCTGTAAAGCTGTGTTTCTTGCAGACTCTTAGAGGTACCATCTTGGTGGTATTGGATAAGATTCAGAATAATTGTCTGAATTATAGGCAGAGACTCTGGTTCTCTTACTTTATTTTCTCCCAAACAAACAAAGTCTCTATCTCTGTGTTGAGCTGCCTGGATCTGGTGGAGAGGTGACACAAGCACTTCTGTGGCCACCACTACTAGGACTGTACTGGGTAAGACCCAAAGCCAGCACAGCACTAAGTGTTGTCCAAGGCTCACAGTGACCACTGCTTGTTTACAGCCAATGTTCACCTAAGGTACAAGAGCTCTTCAGTCAGCAGGTAGCGAACCCAGCCAGAATGTGTCCTTCCCTTCATGGTGGTGAACTCCCCTCAGGCCCACAGCAGGTCCAGAAATACCATCTGAGAGCTAAGGCCTTGAGTAAAAAACCTTAGGAATCTACTTGATGCTCTATACTACTGCAGCTGTTTTGTTCTGGCACTCAAGCTGCAAGACAGTTTTTCCCATTCTTTATTCTCCTTTCCTGAAGCAGAAGGAGTTTCTCCCTATGGCCATCACTGTCCCAGGCCCGTGGTGAGTACTGCCTGGCTACCACCAATGTTCACTCAAACCCCAAGGGCTCTGAGTCAGCTTGTGGTGAATGGTTTCTGGCCTGCTTCTCTCCTTTCAGGGGAGTGGGTTCCCCTCTGGTCCAGGGCAGGTCCAGAAACGCCATCTAGGAGCCAAAGCCTGGAAGTGGGAACCCCAAGAGCCTGATTGGTGCTCTAACCTGCTGTGACTGAGTTGGTACCCAAGCTGCAAGACAAAATCCCTTTTAGCCTATCTTCTCCTTTGCTCAAGCAGAAAGAGTCTCCCATGGCCACAGCAGCTGAGAATGTACTCTGTCATACTTGAAGCTAGCACGGTACTGGGTCTCATTAAAGGCCAGCCACGAATATTGCCTGGTAACCACTGATGTTTATTTAAGGTCCAAGGGATCTTTAGTCAGCAGGTGATGAATTCTGCCAGGACTAGGTTTTTCCCTTCGAGGTAGAGGGTTCTCTTCTGGCCCAAGGTGTGTCTTGAAGTATCATCTGGGAGCTAAGGCCTGAAATGCATGACTCAGGACTTTGTCTTTTGCCCTCTTCTACTGTGGTTGAGCCGGTATTCAAGTTGCAAGACAGAGTCCTCTTTACTCTCCCCTTTCTTCTCCTCAAGTGGAAGGAAGGAGTCTCTCCTGGACCTGCAAGCTGTGCTAGTTGGGGTTGTGGGAGGGGTGATAAAAGCACTCCCTTGAGCGCCCCAGCTGGTTTCTCATGAGATCACATACACCCCAAGATCACTGGCTCCAAACAAGCATAGTACCAGAACGTGCCCAGGAGTTGCAGTCCTGTGGCCTAGACTGCCTTTCAAGTTTATTTAAGACACCGGAGTACGTTAGCTTGTGGTGGGGGGGCTAGCTGGAACTCAGATTCTGACTGCTAAGATAGAGGATTCTCCTCTCTCTAGGGCTGGTCTAAATGGTCTCTCTGTGAGAACAACCAACTCTTCCTTGTGTTGCTTTCCACTGTGACAAGGGAGCACTGCATTTGAATGCAAAGTCCCACAGTCACTGTGCTCTCTCTACTACAAGCGCATTGATTCTCTCTCTGTGCCATGTGTTCACTGCCAGTGGCTGGGGCAAGGGTGTTGTTGGCAATTCAAGATTATCTTTTCTACCATCTTCAGTGCCTTTTTCCTTGATATGATGTTCAAACCAGCTACTGTGATTGATCACTTGATTTTTGGTTCTTATGAAGGTGCTTCCTTGTTTGCATAGTTGTTCAATTCAATGGTCCTGCAGAAGTGATTATTGTTGGAGGGTTCCATTTAGACATCTTGCTCTGTATTCTCCTAATAATATCTTCTTTTTAAAAATTTTACATTTATTTTAACTTTATGTTATACATTTCATCTTTAGTAACATTTTTAGTATGTGGCATAGTGATATCAACATATAAGTTTTCAGTCTTTAAATTTAATACCTTAGAAATATTTCCACTATTTCCTCTCTTCTTTCCAACCCACTAATCCTTATGTTAGCTCTTTCTCATATCATTTCCCATTGGTAACTTGCCAACTGCTCTTTTGCTACCAATCTGTTTACACACATGTCCATTTTTCACACTGTCAGGAGTGTTAACTTTTTACAAAAGCAAATTTGATCATTTATTCATTTTTCCCATTTCCTCTGTGTCCAGTAACGCCACTACTGGCTTTCCATACATGAAACGATAAATATAAAAGTGCAAACTCCTTAATAAAAAATGTAAATTCTTTCAAAGTATAAACACTGAATATTTCTTTGGAATAATAGATTATTACATTTCTCGTACCATAAACATATATGTATATTATATATATATGTCATGGTATATATAACATCATTTTCAAAATGTATAATGCCATTTCATTTTTTTTTTTACATTATACTTTAAGTTCTAGGGTACATGTGCACAATGTGCAGGTTTGTTACATAGGTATACATGTGCCATGTTGGTTTGCTGCACCCATCAACTAGTCATTTACATTAGGTATTTCTCATAATGCTATCCCCCTCCAACCTCTCACCCCCTGACAGGCCCTGGTGTGTGATGTTTCCTGCCCTGTGTCCATGTGCTCTTGTTGTTCAACTCCCACCTATGAGTGTGAACAGGCAGTGTTTGGTTTTCTGTCCTTGTGATAGTTTGCTGAGAATGATGGTTTCCAGCTTCATCCATGTCCCTGCAAACGACATGAACTCATCCTTTTTTATGGCTGCATAGTATTCCATGGTGTATATGTGCCACATTTGCTTAGTCCAGTGTATCATTGATGGACATTTGGGTTGGTTCCAACTCTTTGTAATTGTGAATAGTGCCACAATAAACATACATGTGCATGTGTCTTTATGGTAGCATGATTTATAATCCTTTGGGTATATATCCAGTAATGGGATCACTGGGTCAAATGGTACTTCTAGTTCTAGATCCTTGAGGAATCACTGAGAGAACCACTGCTCTCTTCAGAGCTCAGTTGGAAATGCAGAAATCACCTGTCTTCTGCCTCGATCTCGCTGGGAGCTGCAGACTGGAGCTGTTCCTATTCGGCCATCTTGGAAGCGACTCCCCATTTCATGTTTTTCAAATATGTTTTTCCCTCTGCCTAAGTTGTCCGCTTCACCTCACATATAGCTTTCTCTGTGATATGAATGATAATACTAAAAGACACAATCCCAAATGCCATAATCATAAATATTGAAATTCTAGAAGCCCTTAAATTCAAAATCTCTGAGGTCCAAAATCTCTAACTTTTAAAATTCTGTAAGTCACAATTCTAAAAGATTGAAATATCAAATGTTGAAACCCTTAAAGCTGGATTCTAAAAAAGGTATTAGTGTGTTTTTGGTTGTATGCAAGATGGTTGCATCATATTAGTTGCATTGTGTTAGATAGAACTTTTACCTTGTTATTGCCTTTATTTTGAAATTAAGTAAGGTTTAAGGAAGTACATATGGGTGCCAAGTTGACAAAGAATAGACTCGTGGACTGAATATTAGGTGTCAATTTGACTGGATTATAGAATACTGTATTAGTACATTTTCACACTGCTATAAAAAACTACCTGATACTGGGTAATTTTTAAAGAAAACAGGTTTAATTGACTCATTATGGCATGGCTGAGAAGGCCTCAGGAAACTGACAATCATGGCAAAAGGCAAAGGCGAAGCAAGGCACGTCTTACATGGTGCCAGGAGAAAGAGAAAGCAGGGGAGATAATGCCACACACTTTTAAACAATCACATCTCATGAGAAGTCACTCACTATCATGAGAACAGCATCGGGGAAATCTGCTTCCACGATTCAATCACCTTCCACCAGATCCCTCTCTTGAAACGTGGGGATTACAATTTGAGATGAGATTTGGGTGGGGACACAAAGCCAAACCATATCAGATATCTAGAAACCTGGTAAAGCATTATTTTGAGTGTATATCTGAGGGTGTTTCCAGATTAGTGTGAGTCTGAGTGGAGTAGATGAGGAACATCTGTCCTCAATGGTGAGGAACAGCATCGGATCAGCCAGGGGCCCAGATACAATGAACACAGAAGGCAAATTTGTCTCTCTCCAAGTGTTGGGACAGACTTTACCTCTCCTACCTTGGACAGAAGAACTCCATGATCACCAGCCTTTGGACTCTAAGGGGCTTATACCAGTGGCTTCCTCAGTCCTGAAGCTTTCAGCCTTGGATTGAGAGTTATACTACCAGCTTCCCTAGTTCTCTCACCTCTTTTGTTAAAACCAACATCAGCTTTAATTTCTAAATTACTAAGTAGTGCCTATTTCCACTTTAAAATATCAACTAATAGTTGCTTAGCACACCTGATATGTATTCAGCATTTTGATTAAAAAATGTAATTTAAAAATAATATAATATTTAGCAATGACATATATGAAGTATATCTGATCATACTCTTTTCAAAAAATCAGTTGACCCATTTTTTTATGAGGTATTATTTTTACAGTATCAGTGAACATAATATACCTCTAGCTTCTATTAAAATAACACGTTTATCTGTGAATGTAGAAACTGGCTATATAAACAAATTTTATCTAAAAAATTGGGGTGCTATTAGTCAATATTTATTTATTTATTTTATAATTTCAATGAACAGCAATGTTAGCTTTTTTTTCATTTTTATGTATTATTTGTGAATCTTTTAGGAATTTTCTCTTTAGATATTTTATACACCATTTTATTAGAGTATCTGAAGGGTATTTAATTGACCAGTCAATGTGATTCACCACATGAACAGAATGAAGGTAAAAATGACATGATTATCTAGAAAGATACAAAAAAAGCATTTGACAAAATATAATACAGTTTATGGCAAAACTCTAAACAAACTAGGTGTAGAAGGAATTTATCTCAAAATAAGGAAGGCCATATATCACAAGCCCACACCTAGCATCATATTCAAGGGTAAAAATGGAAAACTTTTTCTCTAATATCAGAAACAACGCAGAGTGCATACTCTGGCCACTTTTCTCAAAATAGTATTGGAAGTCCTAGTCAGGGCAAATATACAAGAAAAAAAAAATAAAAGGAATCTAAATTGGAAAGGAAGATGTAAAATTATCAGTGGTAGAAGATGATATGATGTCACATGTAGCAAACTCTAAAGACTCGAAAAAAAGCTTTTGGAACTAATGAATTCAACACAGTTACAGAATATAAACATCAACATACAATAGTCGATTGTACTTTTATACTCAAACAGTGAAGCATCAAAAAAGAAATTGATTAAACATTTCCATTTACCACAGCATTCAAAAGAATAAATACTTATGAGTAAAGTTAACCAAGAACGTGAAAAACTTGTACACTGAAGTCTATAAAACTTTGGTAAAAAATTAAAGACACAAATAAATAGGAATATATCCTGTGTTTATGGATTGGAAGACTTAACATTTTAAAATGTCTGTATTACCCAAAGCCTATGTTGAAAGCCTGAGTTTCTTAGAATCACAAATTTCAACTTCTCACAAAAATTCTACATCTTAAGAATGCACTTAGACTAGTGATCCCACACAATTTCTCTTTATATGATGGCATGCAGGCGGTGTCCTCATAGGCTTATCTTTTTCATAATGTTTTATTTTTCCTGAGAATTCTGAAGACTGAAAATTCAGCAAGCTCAAAACTGAATACAGTAATTTTAAATCTTGAACTATTTTTTTCTCCTTAGTATTTTACCTCAGTGAATGATAAGATCATCTACCCTTGCAGATACTCAACCTTGAAATCTAGGGGTTATAGTTGATTCTTCATTTTCCCTTCCTTTCACCTTACAAAACATATTCAGTTAATAATTTCTTGACATTTCTCCTACTCAATTTTACCAGTGCTTTTCTTTCCCAGTGTGGATTTTTCCTCCTGTCTTCTAATTGTATCCTCCTAACTGGTTTTCCTGCTTTCAATCCTGCACCCTCACATAATTTTCCTCTGAATAACAAAGGTTGCTTTTATAAATGACTTATTCTACCAGTTCTCATTAATCTCAGTTAGGACTAGTCATTTCTTATCTCCCTGTGCACAGTACAGGAACTTCCCTTGAAATAGGAATAGTTTCAAAGGGACATTGGACACATATTTAGTTATCAGAAAAGTTCACCTTAGTAGTGCAGTTGGATAAGACAAATATTTTATGAAGATCAAGAACTAGCATGAACTCTCGGGACCTCTCAAAAATCTTGGCTGTTCAAAAGATAAAATTCACAGTAGGCAATCATCTGTTTCCTTTCACTGTTAGATTTAGGGAGGATTTAGAATCACATTCCCAACTCTCTCCAAGACCATAATATAATTGCAAATTAATCATTAAAAGAAATTATGTATTCCTTTAATTGTGGATCTAAATTAATTTTTATTTAGTGATGCCTTCGTCTCTTATCAAACATGGCATACAATAGTTTACTTGGTGGATTGCTTTTATTTACAAATCATTAATATAGTCTGCTTTACATATTTCCTTTTGCATAAAAGAATACATTTTAAAATTTCGATGGATTTTTCTTTATTTTGTTTGGTACATTTAGCTATATTTATAGGCCAATGGCAAATAAAACTAAGTTAAATTTGAAGGTTTCTCAGAAAAAGCCTTTGAAAGTGCTACTGGGGGAATTAATTCAAACTGTCTTTTGTTTCTCACTCTAGTTCTTTTATGTTTAAAAATATGAGAATAGCTAATGGATAAAAATTGCAGCTTAGCTTGTGATTCCCAGACACTCACTGTGAGCTCTTTCATCTCCCTTTGATCCGTAAGAAAGCCAAATTTACTTAAATTGCTCTTTTAAAAAATTCATTTCATCCTTTTGGCTTATCTTTTCTTCTTCAACATGTAAACCTTGTTTATAGACCTAAATATCTTCTAAAAATTAGACTCAAGGTCAAGCTTGCAATATAGTATTTCAATTGTAATTATGAATGCATGCAATTTTAGAATCTGTGCTATAAGCATAATTACTTTAAAAGTTTTCTCTGAATTTATGTTATGGTTTGTATTGCTTTTCCTTTCACATTTAATGGATTATTGGCCAGGAACCACAAGCTTAGGAAAAAAAATATACTAAGCCAAAGTTCAGGTTCTATGATGAACTGTGTTTTTTTTTTTTTTTTCTTTTTCCTCTACCCTGTTTTGCTGTGAAGATATATCCATCAGAAGCAAAGCTGCCTTGTCAATGAGAAAATCCTTAATAGGCTGACCTTTAGCTTGTGGAGGGCCAAAACTGAAATCCAACAGGTTACTTTTAATTAGTTAAGATGTCACTTCAAGAAAAACATAGTGAAACAAAGTCATAATTCTGGTAGACATTTTGTTCAACTGGGATTTGGAAAAAGTTGACAGGAGGCAATGCTGTCAAGCTTTAATGACTTCTTGAGCCTGAGTGACAACACAACATTTCATTATAAGTAGGTCAAGGTTAGTTTGTCACTCAGTGGCTACACAGATATATATCATGATCCCTAGTGCACAGATCAGAATAAAATCAGAAAAAAATGAAGGAGAACAAATTTATGTTATCGATTTATTTCTCTCTTGTCAACAATTATAAATTTAACAGAAGTATAGGATTTGTGTAGTAAGAAAATTATAAAACATAACAATAACATATTTATAACTTATGTGTTTCTATATATACTATTTAAGCAAATGATTAAATTGACAAATTCTGATTAATCTATAGATTATTTTCTCAACTCTGGGATAGAACTTAATAAGCTTACATTTATTGATAAATTTTATTATTTTGTGAATATATTAACTAATGAATAAAGTTTAATAGGGAATTTTAATTGGTGATGCACAAAAAAAACTAGCTTGTTTTTATTGCTGTAGTAATTAAAGATATGTTTTTCTCTCCTGGAATTCACTTTCCATGTTTTTACTAACACTAAATCTCTCATCGACTGAAGACTGAGAAGGAAATAATCAAATTTGTCTTTGTCTTGCTTTTACTCAAAATTATCCTTCAAGCTCACTCTTGTTCAGCTTTGTTTACTATTACACAATTTTTTCTAACAATTTAAAACAAATCAAGAAACAAAAAATAGAACTGGAATCAAAGATGCGTATATATACACAAGCATATATTGACATATACGCACATATACATATATGTATATAACTATCAAATAATGTAAAATGAAAATAAATCAACATAAACTTCATTTCTTTTATTTTTGTACATCTAGTAGCATAGCTTCATTGTCAGCTTCTTGTGGTAGTTTTTAATTGAAAAAAAGTAAATATTAGCTGGGCACGGTGGCTCATGCCTGTAATCCCAGCACTTTGGGAGGCCGAGGCAGAAGGATCACGAGATCAAGAGGTCAAGACCATCCTGGCCAACATGGTGAAACCCCGTCTCTACTAAAAATACAAAAATTAGCTGGGTGTGGAGGTGTGCACCTTTAGTCTCAGCTACTCAGGAGTCTGAGGAAGGAGAATCACTTGAACCCGTGATGCAGGGGTTGCAGTTAGCTGAGATAGCACCACTGCACTCCAGACTGGGCTACAGTGTGAGACTCCGTCCCCCCCCAAAAAAAACAAAGTAAATATTATGTAGTTTATGAATAAATCACAGAAGTATAGGGGGAAATGTAATCAGCTACAATCAAATCATTGTAAATATTTTGTTGCTTTCTGTCCAGCATTTGTCACACACTTTACCTGGATTCTGTGAAAATCTCTCTGATGCCAGTTTCCCCACACCTGGGCCTTATGGGTAAGTTCAGCTTATTTACATTTGAGGTACACTATAGACCAGAGAGTATTAAGATATGAACTATTCACTTTACATAGGTTTTTGATGTGTGCTAATAGAGTGCCCCCATTTATTTTACTTCTAAATTAAGGTTTGCATCATCTCTGCTCAATTGATATGGCATCTATTAAATTATTTAAATAGAGTATAAAAGAGATACTTTCCCAAATAAAATCTTTAAGTGTCTCCTTAGAGCAATCCTAGCTTCTTCCCAATTCCTTAGCCAGTAGAATGTTTACTTCATGCTCTAACTATGAGAGCTCAGTGGTTCCTAAAGCTTTACTAGCATAAACATAGCTACATCCAATTTATCTTCCCCTTTTTTTCCTCCTCTATGTCCACACAAATTGGTGACCCACAGTTGGTGACAGTAGAATGTAACAAGATATTTCATTGCAAAATGATCAGTATGTTAACGTTTTACCCAATATGATATGATTTGGCTGTGTCCCCATTCAAATCTCATCTTGATTTGTAGCTCCAATAATCCCCATAGGTCATAGGAAGGGACCTAAATGGGAGGTAACTGAATCATGTGGGCAGGTTTTCCCCATGCTGTTCTCATGATAGTGAATAAATCTCACAAGATCTGATAGTTTTATAAAAGGCAGGTCCCTTGCACACACTCTCTTTCCTGCAGCCATGTAAGAAGTGCCTTTGCTCCTCCTTCACATTTCACCATGATTTTGAGGCTTCCCTAGTCACGTGGAACTGCGATTCCATTAAATCTCTTTTCGTTATAAATTATCCTGTCTCAGTTATGTCTTTATTAGCAGCATGAAAACAGACTAATACAGTAAATTGGTACTGATACATTGGGATGCTGCTATAAGGATAACCAAAGATGTGGAAGTGACTTTGGAACTGGGTAACAGGCAAAGACTGGAACAGTTTGGAGGACTCAAAAGAAGATGGGAAAATTTGGAACTTCCTAGAGACTTGGAGGGCTCAGGAGACAGGAAGATGTGAGAAAGTTTGGAACTTCCTAGAGTCTTGTTAAATGGCTTTGACCAGTATGCTGATAGTGATTTGCAAAATGAAGTTCAGGTTGAGGTGGTCTCAGATGGAGATGAGGAAATTTTTGGTAACTAGACAGAGTAAAGGTGATTCTTGCTATGCTTTAGTAAAGAGACTGACAGCATTTTGCTCCTGCCCTTGAAATCTGTGGAACTTTGAACTTGAGCGAGATAGAAGATTTAGGGTATCTGGCAGAAGAAATTTCTAAGCAGCAAAGAATTCAAGAAAAAGCAGAGCATGAACGTTTGAAAAAATTGTCATCTGATAATGTAGTAGAAAAGAAAAATCCATTTTCTGGGGAGAAATTCAAGCCAGCTGCAGAAATTTACATAAATAATGAGGAGCCAAATGCTAATCACCAAGAAAATGGGGAAAATGACTCCAGGGCATGTCAGAGACCTTTGTGGCAGTCCCTCCCATCACAGGCCTGGAGGCCTAGAAGGAAAAAGTGGTTTTGTAGGCCATGTCCAGACCCTACCACCCTGCTGTGTGCAATCTCAGGACTTGGTGCCCTGTGTCCCAGCCATAACTGGAAGGGGCCAGTGGACAGCTCAGGCTATGGCTTCAGAGGGTGCAAGCCCCAAGCCTTGGCAGCTTCCACATGGCATTGAGCCTGCAGGTACACAGAAGTCAACAATTGAGGTTTGGGAACCTCTGCCTAGATATCAGAGGATATATGGAAATGCCTGGATGCCCATGCAGAAGTTTGCTGTAAGGGGTGTAGATCTCATGGAGAACATCTGCTAGGGCAGTGCAGAATGCGAAGGTAGGGTGAGAGCCCTCACACAGAATTTCTTCTGGGGAACTGCCTAGTGGAGCTCTGGGAAGAGGGCCACTGTCCTACAGACCCCAGAATGGTAGATCCACTGACAGCTTGCACCACGCACCTGGAAAATTCACAGGCACTCGATGCCAGCCCGTGAAGGCAGCCAAGAGGGGGACTGTACCCAGCAAACCCACAGGGGTGGAGCTGCCCACGGTTGTTGAACCTCACCTCTTGCATCGGTGTGACCTGGATGTGAGACACAGAGTCAAAGGCGATGATTTTTGAGCTTTAAGATTTGACTGCCCTTCTGCATTTTGAATTTATATGGGGCCTGTAGCTCCTTCATTTTGTCTAATTTCTCCCACTTGGAATGTGTGTATTTACCCAGTGCCTGTACCCCCATTGTATCTAGGAAGTAACTTGCTTTGGATTTTACAGGCTCATAAGAAGAAGGGACTTGCCTTGTCTCACATGAGACTTTGCACTGTGGGCTTTTGAGTTAATGCTGAAATGAGTTAAGACATTGAGGGACTGTTGGGAAGGCATGACTGGTTTTCAAATGTGAGGGCATGAGATTTAGAAGGGGCCAGGAGCAGGATGATATGGTTTGGTCCTGTGTCCCCACCCAAATTTCCTCTTAAACTGTAGCTCCCATAATCCCCATATGTCATGGGAGAGACCCAGTGGGAGGTTATTGAATCATGAGGGTGGGTTTTTCCTGTGCTGTTCTCATGATAATGAATAAGTCTCAAAAGATTTGACGATTTTATGTAGGGCAGTTCCCTGGGTCTCTTGCCTGCTGCCTTGTAAGATGTGTCTTTGCTCCTCCTTCACCTTCTGCCATGATTGTGAGAACTCTCCAGCCACATGGAAATGTAAGTTCATTAAACCTTTTTTTCTTTTAATTATGGAGTCTTGGGTATGTCTTTATTAGCAGCATGAGAACAGACTAATACGCAATATTAATAGAGTAATTCTAATTTTTATAAAGGTAAATAAGTGAGGAAATGAGCTCACTGGTTCAGTTAGAAGCGTACATACCTACCTAGAGAAAAACAGACGCTACCTTGTAGATGGCTGTAACAGCATGATTATAGATAGAGGGAAGGGATTCATGGCTGCCCTCCTTAAAGACAACCTGCCACACATTCTTTTAAAGCACATGTACTGTGGATAGTTGTAAGTATGCTATAGATATTAATTTAATCTTCTTGAAAACACTATGTGGCAATTATTTTATTCATGAGACAAGAATATATATATATATATATATATATATATAGTAAAAATGGAAGTAATATGGTAATTATGTATACCAGTCACTTTTCCACTCTCTCCCATCTTGAAATTGACTCCCCTTTGTATAATTCCAGCACCATCCAAACATTAGTTTTGGATATTAGAGAAAGAAAGAGAAAGAAACATATGACGAAAGAGTCATGAAAGAAAAAATACATAGAGGCACTCACTTTTGAAATTTTATTTATAATTCTTCTCAAATAAAGCTTTTTATTCATAAGAAAAAATGCAATCTTGATTAATCTGATATTCATTAATTGAATGAATTGCTATTTCTTGTTTTATAATAAAATTTCTCATTTTTGTCATAGGATTTTTTAAAATTTCAAACCATGTGTTATCTATAATATTAACTGTAGAGGTGCCAAGTACTAAATTTCCATGAAAGTTAACGATAAAGTAATGTAATTTTAAATACATTCTTGTAATTTTTAAAGCTTTCCTTGTGTTGCCAACCATTAATTAGAAAAATGCATTAAATAGGCTTAATTTGCAGCATATTCCCACTACTACAAACACTAGCATTCTACTAAGCAAGTACAAAAACATGATAGTTATAATTATAGACATTTTATTTTGCTTTAGAAAAAATCTAGTTCATGTATTAAAATATGTCATGTTAAAATTCCATTTTGCACTTTATTAAATTTACCCAATCAACAATTAGAATATTCAGTTTTAAAGATGAAATTCATATATAATTTAATTCATATTCTTTATTTCAACTTGCAAAATTATAAAAAACAAAGCCTAAACTAAAATTGATTAATTTCACCATGATTTTACTCTATGCTGTTTTATAAACTTTTGCTTTCAAATCTTTTAATAATGACTTCTAAAATTACATTATGCAGGACATCTATTAAAGTTCTAGAATTGGACTGCCTGGGTGGGAGCTCCATCACAGCTTACAATTCGATAGACATAGCAAAAGTTCTTAACACTTTTTTTTTAATCTTTTTTTTCCAGTGGCTGATGCCATGCATTAATTCATCATACAAATTTTTCATTGAGTGCCTTCAAAGTGGTAGATAAGAATCTAGCCACTGTGGAAACAGTGGTGAGCAAAAACAAACATAGCGCTCTCATTCATACAACCTGTCTTTCTTCTTGAAATCAAATTCCTGACAATATGTAACAAGAGACTTTTTTAGGGGGAATATGTATTTTTTATTAAGGTAAAATTTATGTAATCAAAAACTTACCATTTGAAAACAATAAAATAAATGCTATTTCATATATTAATATTCACATCTTTTTAGTACATTCACAAAGTTGCGCAATTGTCATCTCCCTCTAGTTTAAAAACATTGTCACTGCCCTCAAATCAAACTTCTTATCCATTACGCAGCTGCTGTCAATTCCCCCGTCCTCAGATTACCCAACCAAGCAGTCTTCTTCTGTTTCCGTGGATTTATCTACTCTGGATATTTCACAGAAATGAAATGATATAATATATAACCTATTGTGACTGTCTTCTTTCACCTAGCATTAGGTTTTCAAGTTCACTCACATTGTAGCAGATAATCTTTCATTCCTTTTTATGACTGAATAACATTCCATTCAATGGATATACCACATTCTGTTTATCAATTCATTTACTGAAGTCCTTCAGTAACATTTGGGTTGTTTCCACCTTTTGGCTATTATGAATAGGCTACTATGAACACTCGTGCACAAGGATTTGCTTATTTTTAAAAAATATTGATAGATAATAATTGGGAGTCATGTGCTGTCCTGTAGGGGAGGAGCTGAACATACTCTTTTTTTTTCCATCTGATCTCGTTCAAGACTTCCCCATTGACTAAACCCAATCAAAAGCCAAAGAGCACAGGAATACATTGGTATAGTTTACATGTGTCAGCTTTCCCAGCAGACAACAGAATGGAGTCGGAGGTTTCAGTGAGCGGAGAACATGCCACTGCACTTGGGAGACAGACTGAGACTCTGTCTCAAATAAAATAAAATAAAATAGATGAATGTCTAACTGGAATGTTTTTGGTGGTTGAACCAGTGTACCACTCCTGGCTTTGCACTGTTCCACATTTTAATTGGTGATCCAGATAAGCTCACCTATGCTGGAATTCTACTGGAGTCTCCAGATCTATTAAAAGAGAAAAATGCAGTTAATATGAAACATATAACGGTGAAAAACTTCTCTACATTCCTGTACATTGATGCCTCTTTCTTCTGTTACTGCTTTCAAAGATATTGTCACTCTGTTTCCTGTACTATTCATTGAGTTAAAACAAAAACAAAACACATACTTTTTGTGGTGGCGCTCTCCAGCTGGTCGGGAGTCTGAGGCACGAGAATCACTCAAACCCGGGAGTCAGAGGTTGCAGTGAGTCGAGAACATGCCACTGCACTTTAGCCTGGGTGACAGACTGAGACTCCATCTCAAATAAAATAAAATAAATAAAAAACATAGTTATGACTTATGTTTCCTGACACAAATTATTTATAATAATAGTAGCTATTCTTGACTGAACTTATGTAATTTACACATCTCAGGTCTGATAAGGAGCTGTCCAGCTTGTCTATCTCAAGATCCCATGCTGTTAACTAATACATTATGCTACTTATGCTGCTAGAGAGAACTGCACATGTTCTCATCATCTCGATGTTCCATTTTTGCCTCATTTTCTTGAAGTGAACACCCCTGCACCACTTTTTCTAGGACTGCCAGAATCTGCAACCTCTCTAAAATGAACACCTACACTCATTGAAAGTGTAAAACAACCACCTCATTCTTGACAGAATATTTCCAACTTTCACACCACAGTTAAAGTCTATGTCTAACAAAACTGAGCTTCTTTGTTGGTTACAGATAGTCTGCATTTTGACATCCATGACGAATTTTATATTTGGAGGTAAGACCCACTTGAATTTGACTTCTAATTCAAGTTAACATTCATCATGCTATATATAACATGCTAGATAGATATAGATAGATAGATGACAGATAGATAGATAGATAGATAGATAGATAATAGACAGATAGATCAGATAGATAGTGGAGCAGAATAAAAAGACACCCAAGAACAGCTTCTTAGTTCGTCCTTTCAATTTGACGATATTGATGTTTAGACTTTTATTTTGTCTTCCTCTGATGGATGAGCATTTTTCCAGTCATGCCAAGCCAGAGAGAGTCTAATATCGGTCTTATATCACAGCTATATGATGTGGCTGTGAGTGTGAGTGAGAGAGAGAGAGAGCAAGTGTGTGTGTGAATGTGTTTTCCACTTTGTTGCTGTGGCTTCTAAGTGCAGTGATATACAGAGACAAATGAAATCAAGAAAGATTACTATGATTCCATAATTTAATATATTCAAACAAAAAGAAATCTTTGAATTTTGTGGCATATTATAAACTCTTTTATATAGTTTTGGCACTGACAAAAGACATCCCTCAATAAACATGTAAACATTTGCACACATATATACCCACACATATACTGGATTATTTTCTGGAAAGAGTGTTTAAACATATATTCTTATAATGGACACATACTAGATATAAATTAAAAATAGCAAAAAATAATGTTTACTAGATATCAAGTAAACACACCAAAAAACATGTTTAGGAAATGAAATGTAAACTCTGTCTTACTATCCACCAGATTTTTAATTAGAGTTTTGGACTTCTATATTCAGTATAGAAATGTCATAAAATAACTACAATGAACTGGAAGAAAATTCATAAAAATAAACACAACACAAATGATTTCGTTTACTCTCAAGAATATAGGCCTTTGAAGTTTAATAATAATTTTTATATTGTAACAAACCCCGCTTTTTAAAACATAACGGTGATAGATATTAATTGCCACAGGCATGTCAAAAACTTCTCTTTCCACATGCTATCTATTGTTATTTTTACATCATTCTATATAGTATAGTTTATTAAGTAACACATTTTTAATTTTATAGAAGTCAAATATCAGATTCAAACAGTCTGAAAAATCCAAAGTTGGTTAGATTCTGACCTCGTGAAAGGCCTTGCTTTTATTTTAACTTAATGAACTGTCTTCTTTACTAGGTAGCCAATTTAATAATCGAATGTACTCCAGCAGTAATAAGTACCTTTTATTCTCAAGTAAAATGGATTTTGTCTTTATCATGGTTAAATTTTTTTTTTTTTTTTTTTTTTGAGACAGAGTCTGGCTCTGTTGCCTAGGCTGGAGTGCAGTGGCGCCATCTCGGCTCACTGCAAGCTCCACCTCCCTGGTTCATGCCATTCTCCTGTCTCAGTCTCTGAGTAGCTGGGATTACAGGCCGCCGCCACCACGCTCGGCTAATTTTTTGTATTTTTAGTAAAGATGGGGTTTCGCCTTGTTAGCCAGGATGGTCTCGATCTCTTGACCTCGTGATCCACCCTCTTCAGCCTCCAAAAGTGCAAGGATTACAGGTGTGAGCCACCATGCCTGGCCTATCATGCTTAATTTTATGTGCCATCTTGGCTAGGCTATGGTCAATTCTTTGATCAAATGCTAGTCTGGATGTTGCTGTGATGGTATTTTTTACATATGTTTAACATTTATTAGTAGGCTTTGAGTAAAGCAGATTAACCTCTACAATATTGGTGGATCTCATCCAATCTATTGAAAGTCTTGAAAAAGATTGAGGTACTCTGAATCTCCAGCTTATTGTCCTGCCTTGCAGATTTGCAGATTTTGGACTTGCCAGCCCCCACAGTCATGTGAACCAATTCTTTCAATTAAATCTCTTTTTCTTTCTCTCTCTCTACTACACATACACACAGACACATACACACACAAACACTCTCTCTCTCTCTCCCTTTTATTGGTTCTCTTCCTCTTATGAATCCAAATACATTCTTTATCGCTAAAAACCATATACAGGTGCTCAGGCTCAGAAAATAGGGGTTGGCACTTCTAATTGGACTTCAGGATATGTTTTTAATTGGCTGCCCAAATAACAGGTGAACAGGTTTTTAGTTCTGCCATGCTGCATACTAGCAAAAAAAAATTATATAAAATATTTTTACTTCTCTGAACATTAATTTTATCAAATCCAAAATGGCTATGTTGAAGAGTAGAATATGTAATAAAGAGAAAAGACCAAAAATCTTATTTTCCCACTAAACAATAAAGTATATAAAATTATTTTACATTATATTTGATATAGAAAGATGTCCTTTTTAAGTTAATAGGCATGCAAATAATTTACAAAGACTCACCATATATATGTATAACAAATTTTCTTCATAACTCTTTTTGATCAACATGAGATCATAAAACTTATTGTAGCAAGGATTTTATAAAATAGGAAGTAATTATTTAGACATTCAAATCGGAGAATAAAGAAAAATGCAATGGAGATATACATATGTAATTTATTAATTTCAATGAAATGCATATCCACTGTTTTTTAAATTTAGGCAGTGTTTCATGTGTCATCTGGCTAGTAAGTTAGCCTCTACTATAACTATTAACTGTGTAATATATTCTTATTACATTCTTCAATAAGATAAATAGTTATCTATGATTTTTAATTTTGAAGTCAATTGTATCTAAATTTTTGACCACTATATGAAAGCTTCTAATTCATTTTTTATTATAGAATGCAAACACCTCTTTCCCTACTTTGACCTTGCTGCTTGAAGAGCATATTTGTACAGTTATTTTAAGAAGGTTACAAATCTTTGGTAAATCAATGACTGAAATTTGTCTTCATAGAATAGTAACAAACACATTTTTAATAATGTTAAAAGTATATCACCTTATGTTTCTCTAGAAGCCCTAATTTTGTCTTTTAATGTTGTACATTTATTTTGAGTTGTGAATGACAAGGAGTGATGGCTTGTCACCATCAGTTCTCAATTGCATCTGAAATATAAAATAAAATGAACAAAAGTCACATTTAATGAAAATTTCACTACAAGCAAGATAAGTTTTACTAGCTGTTTCTCAGTGAATAGCTTTTGTAATGGACTCCAGTTCATAGATCCTTATAATATTATTATAAACAAAATTTAAATATAAGAAGGGATGAACTTTCTATTTCCTTTCAACATATTGGCAAATTAAAATCCTCTATATGCACTTGTGTTACCTTTATACTATTTTTTAAATTTTTTTGTTTAATTTTATTCTGTTAGCTACATCAGATTTTGAGCTTCATCTACTGTTAGGTCAAATGCTACTTATCATAAAGTTGTAGTCTGTATATTTGTATCTTTTATATACAATGTTGATAAATTCAGCTTATAATTTCCATCTCTGGATATCATATGAATTCTTGCATTTGCATCCCTTCTAGAATCTCATCATCTGAAAATGTGGTAACTATTACCTTGACGTCTTCTCCAAGTTACTCATAATACTCTACTCTGTGGTAGTTATATATATATATATGTATGAAGTTATATATATATACATATATGTATATATGTGTATATATGTATATATGTATATACGTATATATACATATGTATATATACATGTGTGTATATACATATGTATATGTATATATGTATGTATACATGTATGTATACATACATATACATATATACATATGTACATGTATGTATACATACATATACATATATACATGTATACATATATGTACATATATGTGTGTATGTACATATGTGTGTGTATGTACATATATGTGTATATATGTACATATATGTGTGTGTATATGTACATATATGTGTGTGTATATATGTTTTTCTTTTTTGAGACAGAGTCTCTCTCTCTCGCCCAGGCTGGAGTGCAGTGGTGCGATCTCGGCTCACTGTAAGCTCCGCCTCCCAGGTTCACGCCATTCTCCTGCCTCAGCCTCCCCAGTATCTGGGACTACAGGCGCCCGCCACCACTCCCGGCTAATTTTTTGTATTTTTAGTAGAGACGGGGTTTCACCATGTTAGCCAGGATAGTTTCGATCTCCTGACCTCGTCATCCGCCCGCCTCGGCCTCCCAAAGTGCCGGGATTAGAGGCGTGCCCAGCCCCCTGCGCTAAATTTTAATGTATGCTTTGCTTCCTGTGGCAAGTCAAAAACTCTTTGAGGTCAGAAAAGATGACACATTCATCTATAACCTGAGCATAATACGGGAAAAAAGCAGTTGTTCTCACTTTACTGCCTACTTATATTTTATTTTGTCATTTAAATAAGCAGAATTATTTCTTTCTATATTAACAGAAGTCATCTTAATAAAAGTTCTAAAATAAAATATCATAAATTCTCAAATTTAAACTCTCTAGCGTTAACATTAAATTACCTGTCCAAATCAGTAGCTTAATAGCTTTATTTTTCTTAAAGTAATTTTATAGTTAATACCATTTTTTAAAGTCAACAATAATTTTTTTAAATATAGTTTATATGATTACTTACCTCCAATTATAATTTCAGACAGATATTTCTAAAATTCTAGAGCATCTAGGAGCATTCATGTAGGCATACAAATTGAGGTATACACTTTCTGCTTTCTATCTTACATATTATTATTATAATTATTTGCATGGTGACTATGTTTTATTTTCGAGATCCTACCTGGTCTGTTTAAAAGAGAGTAACAAGATTTAAGTGGTTTACCAATATTAATATCTATAAATCACATACATTTAACTTTTGTAGATTTAAGGCTTCTATCATTTGTTTAAACCTAGTTTATAATAAGAAATATATTGGCCAGTTGAAAATGTGTGAAGGCAAAATATCTGGAAGTATTAAATAATGATGCGTACCACCTTTTTATGGATCTTAACGTTAAGTATTTTCCACTCAGAGGCATCTATTGATGTAAAAATATTTGAAATTATTATTGTGGCAACATGGAAATGTATACACGAAGAAATCAGTGCTTGGTTTATATTTTACTGTTTGTTCTTGGGATATTTATTAGGAAGCTAGGTTAGATGCGTTATACAAACATTTTGTGAATTTTATAATAATATATGAATGTGTGTGTATATAAATACAAGTATACATATATAAATGTAAATCATATACTAGAACTCTACTTATTTGCTGTTATATACTGTATACCTTTCAGTTTGCTTCTATAGCAATATGTATTCTTTTAATAAATCTTTTTGTCAAATAACAATAACTGAGTTACATATCAAATAAACAAAGTAGTTTTCAAAACAAGGAGTTTAGTGTCAATATACATAATCAATGTAAAAAAGCATCCAACATTACTTTAGTGTTTTGGCCTACTGCATATGGTCAGAGGCATCCATTGACACAGAGAAGAGTGAGATACTATTGAGAACACAAGAGTTTATTTTTATGATATAATAAATTTTGTTGTATGTAATATATGGTTTAATATTTTTTTTTCTTTTGAGCCAGGGTACAACTCTGGTACCCAAGCTGGAGTGCAGGGATATAATCGTAGCTCACTGCAGCTCGATCTTACGGGATCAATCAAACTTTCTACCTCAGCCTCCCAAATATCTGAGATCAATCAAACTTTCTACCTCAGCCTCCCAAATACCTGAGCCTCCCAAATATCAGCCTCCCAAATATCTAAGTCACCATGCCCTGCTAACTTAAAAAACTTTGTAGAGATTGGGTCTCTTTATGTTGCCCAGGCTGGTCTCAAACTCCTGGCCTCAAGC
The DNA here is from genome assembly GCF_028885655.2 of Pongo abelii. Taxonomy (NCBI): domain Eukaryota; kingdom Metazoa; phylum Chordata; class Mammalia; order Primates; family Hominidae; genus Pongo; species Pongo abelii. Next base: position 88,126,945 of record NC_071996.2, read on the forward strand.
AATCCTCCTGCCTCAGCATCCCAAAGTGCTAGGAGTATAGACATGAGCCACTGCACCCAAACCCTTGTTATAATTTATTTGTACAGTTCCTATTTTGCAACCATTTTGGTTGATAAAATAGGAAATGAAATAAATTGTCTTAAAATTTTTCCTCTAAACCTAATCAAATTTGAAAGTCAACCTGTATTTTAGGTTGTAACTGAAAAATACAGAAAAAAGAAAACAATGAAAGGAAACCAATGAATCTGACTTACTTTATTAAAATGTAAATATATATTTGAAAACCACATTACAAAATGCACTTTATTTAATTGCAAGACAATCTGTGAGCACTTACAGGAAGTTTTCTCAAGTGAAAGAATGCAATATCACAATTGATTAAATTGTTATAAATATACATATGATTTTTCTGGAGCAACTATGATAATTGAAACCTTTTAGCATTACACTAAATTAATTTGGAAAGAATGATTTTACAGGTATGAAGATAATTTATTTCAAAGTGGCAATAAGCCATATTTACCTCAGCAAGTAAAATAATTTAGCTGAAATAACTAGATTGAGGCAGAAGCCAGTTTTGCTTTTATTAACCAAATAAATGCAGTGATTCCACCATTTATTTTCTATGTGTTTTTATCTAGATGTGTATGCATGTATGTTTGTATACAAATGCACTAGCAATGAATTTCATTGTCATGCACAAATGTCACTGAGTCTTGATAAGGAAACAAAATTCTAGCAAATACTTTAATTTCTCCCCCACAGATTTACCACATCTTGAATGCAAATGAGTGATGCAAATTGTAAACAAATTATCTTTTGATGTTAGATGTTTATGATTTATATTGTCATTGAAACCCACCTTGAGAAATCCTGTTTTAAATCATGAAATTATCCCTGCCTCTTCAACATATACTTTTTGATAATCTTGAACACGTTTATATATTCCTTCTTCCATCCATTATTTTCATCAGCTTTTGAGTGCCTATCATGTTACAGGCTTCTGAGAAGTATTGTAGATAGCTGGGTGGTGTGGCTCACTCCTGTAATCCCAGCACTTTGGGAGGCTGAGGCGGGTGGATCACGAGGTCAAGAGATCAAGACCATCCTGGCCAACATGGTGAAACCCTGTTTCTACTAAAAATAAAAAAAAATTAGCTGGGCATGGTGGCACGTGCCTGTAGTCCCCAGCTACTCAGGGGGCTGAGACATGAGAATCACTTGAACCCAGGAGGCAGAGGTTGCAGAATGAGCCAAGATTGTGCCACTGCACTCCAGCCTGGCGACAGAGCAAGACTCTGTCAAAAAAAGGGGGGAGGGGGGGCAATATAAAAGACATGTTTTAGTTACCTGATGTTGTATAATAAATTCTTCCAAAACTCAGTGTCATTAGAAAACAAAAATTCTATTATGTTTAACAAATGTGTGGGCCATCTGGACACAGTTGGATATTTCTTCTCTTTGATGCAATGTCAGTTGGTGCTGCAGCAATCTGCTTCAGGGCTTGAGTGGGCTGTTGTATTAGTCAGCTTGCACCGTCATAAGGAAATACCACAGATAAGGGTTAGGGGACGGTGCTTAAACAACAGAAATTTATTTTCTCACAGTCCTGGAAGTGGGAACTTCGACATCAGAATGCCCTCATGGTGTGGTTCTGGTGAGAGCTCTCTTCCTGGATTACCAATGGCCATCTTCTAGTTCTGTCCTTACACGGGAGAGAGAGAGCTCCCTTCCTCTTCTTAAAAAGCCAAGGTCCTATTGGATTAAGGCCCTGCCCTATGCACTCATTTACAAAGCCTTTTTAACAGGATAGACAGATGTTTACATGGTAGGTCAGTGCTCCCTAAGTAGAAAATAAGCAGTTATCAGTTAAGGTTTAGGACTGCAACTTGCAGAAACTCCCTTCCACTTCATTTTATCATTTAACTTAATTCATACAGGCACCCCAGATTTAATGTAGGAGAGAAATATACAAGATTATGAATACCAGAAGGCAGAGTTTATTGGGTCTATAAAAAACATAGGCACACACACACATAGTGAACATATACATATGTTCACTATGTATGAACATATATAACATACATAGTTCAATTAATTATGGGGTGCTTTCAGTACTATGAAAAAATAATGATATTGTGATAAATAATATAAGAATATCCCTACCATGGATAATTGGATAACAACAACTCTTGGAGAAAATAGTATTTAAATAGAGATATAAAGGATGAACAGGAATTGGTCATATCAAGAATTGGCACAAGACTTTCAGACAGAGGACTGAGTAAGCACAAGGTTCCTTTGGTGAGAAATAACTATTTGTAAGACACTCAGTAAGTCTCTGAACATCCAGCAGTAGATGACAGAGAATAGCTCTGAACTCAGTCTAAATCTAGAAATTGTGCCAAACATTAAGCAAATAGTTATACCATTAGTGTTTTAATTATGCTTATGAGATAACTTTTTGCTCTCAGAGCTATTAGATAGTAGTACCTGACTCAGAAAGAGGTCTGTAATCAAGTGATGAGGTATATCAGCCACAATTTCAAATGCAAAAAGCTCTGAATGATAGAGTTCATGAATTCCAAAGAGTTTAGGCGTTTCATTTGGGAGCAAAATTTTATCTGAAATGATGGAAAGCTTTATGTAGCTTTTATTTATCTCACTTAGTGTGAATATTTACACATATTCCTGGAAAAAAGTTATGTATTTGAATATGTGTATTGACTCAGACTCTGCTAGGAGTGTTAAATAAATTAAAATTGAAAAGCTTTTAAGTTAAAAAGAAAAAACATATAACCAAAGCTTTTCTGATATGAAATATACACTTATATTTGCAGATTTTTCTGAAAAACCCATTTAGTGATATGCTCCAAAACTATACCAGGACAAAAAGTATTGTATATATAAGAAAAATTTGAAAGAACTTGAGGATGTCAACAAAATGGAAGACTAGAAAGTCCCAGCCTTCCTCCCCTTAACCGAAACACAGATTTAACAACCATATACAGAGCAGAATGCCTTTATGTAAATCCCAGAATCTCATTAAGAAGTTTCAACACCATAAAAGAGCATGTAACTAAGAACAACTTTATTGAAATAGGTGAGAGTACTTTCACTTTGCCTGTATCTCTCACTTCCCCCAGTTGGTGCAGCTCAATACTGAGAAAGATCCTCAGCCCATGATTTTTCTCATGGCGGAAAGACATTGCAAGTGGGACATCCAATGTCCACAGCCCTTCTTCAAAGTACTAACAAAAATAACATAAACTGTGTAAAAGTGTACATAAAATTTAAATTAAATCATATCAGCTTATAATAGACTGCTGTAACTGTCAGATGTTTTATGTAAGCTTCATGGTAACCATACACACATAAAACTCCTATGAAAGATACACACACAAAAAAAATTGAAGAGAATCAAGTGTATCACTACAAAAAGAAAAAAGAAGTACAACCAGAAAGAAAAGAGGAACAAAAGAACTAAAAGACAAAATATGAACTAATGGCAATAGTACGTTCTTCCTTATTAATAATTAGTTTAAACTTAAATAAATGAAAGTCTCCATTTGAAAGACATAGAGTGATAGAATGAATGAACAAATGAAACAACAATACTTAACTATATGCTGTGTACAAGAGACTCATATTGGATTTTAAGGAAACACACAGGCTGAAAGTGAAGGGATTGAAAAAGACATATTTCATGAAAATGGTAAACAAAAGAGAGCAGAGGTGGCTATAACTATTAATATATTAGACAAAATAGACTCTAAATAAAAATAGTCACAAGACAAAAAGAAGATTATATAATAATAAAAGAATCAATTCATCGAGAAGATATAACAACTACAAATTAAAAAAAAATACGTACCTTGGAAGAAAAAAGAAAAAAACAAGCTAAAAGTTAGCAGAAAGAAATATACAAAGTTAAAAGAAAAATAAATGAAATGAAGACTAGAAAAGCAACAGAAAAAATTAAACTCAGGATTTTTAATGATAAAATAAAATTGACTAAGTTTTTGCAAAACCATTTAAGAAAATTGGAAGACTCAAATAAACAAAAATTAGAAATAAAAGAATACATTTCAACTGATGCCCCAGAAGTTAATAAAATCATAGAAATCAACTGTGAACAATTATATGTCAAAAAATTAGATAAACTAGGAAAAAATTGAGAAATTCCTAGAAACATACAACCTACTAAGGCTGAATCATGAATAAATAAAAAATCTCAACAAACCACTAATGAATAAGAATATTGAATCAGTAATATTCCATTAATAAAGAAACCAGACCTTGATAACTTCATGGGTAAATTTTATGGAACTTTTTTTTTTTTTGAGATGAAGTGTCAGTCTTGTTGCCCAGGCTGGAGTGCAATGCTGCGATCTCGGCTCACCACAACCTCTACCTCTGAGTTAAAGTGATTCTCCTCTCTCAGCCTCCTGAATAGCTGGGATTACAGGCATGCACCACCATGCCCAGCTAATTTTTCATTTTTAATAGAGACGGGGTTTCTCCCTTTTGGTCAAGCTGGTCTCTAACTCCTGACCTCAAGTTATCCTCCAGCCTCGGCCTCCCAAAGTGCTGGGATTACAGGCGTGAGCCACCGCTCCCCATCATGAAACATTTAAAGGAGAATTAACACCAATCCTCCTCAAACTCCTTAAAAACTTTGAAGAAGAGAGAACACTTCCAAACTCATTTTACCATGCCATGATTACACTGATACCAAAACCAGACAAAGGCATATAAAAAAACAAAATTATAGGCCAATATCTCTTAAGAACATGGATTCAAAAATTCTAAAGAAAATATTAGTAAACTGAATTTAATATACTTCAAAAGGATGAATCAACATAGACAAATCATTTAACAAATGGTGCTGGGAAAACTGGCTAGCCATATGGAGAAAGCTGAAACTGGATCCCTTCCTTACACCTTATACAAAAATTAATTCAAGATGGATTAAAGACTTACATGTTAGACCTAAAACCATAAAAACCCTAGAAGAAAACCTAGGCAATACCATTCAGGACATAGGCATGGGCAAGGACTTCAAAACACCAAAAGCAATGGCAACAAAAGCCAAAATTGACAAATGGGATCTAATTAAACTAAAGAGCTTCTGCACAGCAAAAAAAAAACTACCATCAGAGTGAACAGGTAACCTACAGAATGGGAGAAAATTTTTGCAATCTACTCATCTGACAAAGGGCTAACATCCAGAATCTACAAAGAACTCAAACAAATTTACAAGAAAAAAAGCAGACAACCCCCATCAGCAAGTGGGTGAAGGATATGAACAGACACTTCTCAAAAGAAGACATTTATGCAGCCAAAAGACACATGAAAAAATGCTCATCATCACTGGCCGTCAGAGAAATGCAAATCAAAACCACAATGAGATACCATCTCACACCAGTTAGAATGGCAATCATTAAAAAGTCAGGAAACAACAGGTGCTGGAGAGGATGTGGAGAAATAGGTTGCATAGTATTCCATGGTGTATATGTGCCACGTTTTCTTAATCCAGTCTATCATTGTTGGACATTTGGGTTAGTTCCAAGTCTTTGCTATTGTGAATAGTGCCACAATAAAAATATGTGTTATTTCTCCACATCCTCTCCAGCATCTGTTGTTTCCTGACTTTTACACTGTTGGTGGGACTCTAAACTAGTTCAACCAATGTGGAAGACAGTGTGGAGATTCCTCAGGGATCTAGAACTAGAAATACCATTTGACCCAGCAATCCCATTACTGGGTATATACCAAAGGATTATAAATCATGCTGCTATAAAGACACATGCACACCTATGTTTATTGTGGCACTATTCACAATAGCAAAAACTTGGAACTAACTCAAATGTCCAACAATGATAGACTGGATTAAGAAAATGTGGCACATATACACCATGGAATACTAGGCAGCCATAAAAAATGATGAGTTCATGTCCTTTGTAGGGACATGGATGAAGCTGGAAACCATCATCTCAGCAAACTATCGCAAGGACAAAAATCCAAACACTGCATCTTCTCACTCATAGGTGGGAATTGAACAATGAGAACACTTGGACACAGGAAGGGGAACATCACACACCGGGGCCTGTTGTGGGGTGGGGAATGGGGGAGGGATAGCATTAGGAGATATACCTAGTGCAAAAGACAAGTTAATGGGTGCAGCACACCAACAAGGCACATGTATACATATGTAACAAACCTGCACGTTGTGCACATGTACCCTAGAACTTAAAAGTATAATAAAAAACATATATATAAAAAACACACAAATAAATGAGATGCACCTTATTAACCAAAAGAGGATAAAAATCATATTATTATCTCAATAGATGCAGAGAAAGCATTTAATGAAACTCAACACTTTTTCATAAAAGATTCTCAAAATATTAGATATAGAAGTAGGGTACCTTAACATATGTATTAGGGTTCTCTAGAGGGACAGAACTAATGGAATATATATATATATATATATGGGGGAGTTTATTAAGTATTAACTCAGACCATGCCTGCTTATAGTCTAGCCATGTTAGCAGTTGATCAGATTGTGCCCACCCAAATTAAGAGTGGGTCTGCCTTTCCCAGCCCACTGACTCAAATGTTACTCTCCTTTGGCAACACCCTCACAAATACACCCAGAATCAATACTTTGTATCCTTCAGTCCAATCAAGTTGACACTCAGTATTAACTATCAAAAGTCCACCTCTTGTCAACTAGAATCCATACACTTCTTCTGAGGTCATATATAATCTTCAAATAAGGACAATAATAAGGTCATAACTACCCCTAATATAATACAACTGTCTTTCGTACAACTGGAAACGCACCAATCCCTAACCCAAATATTATTATATAAAGTTAATAATACTTAAATGCTGATGTAGAGTCAATAAATCTTATGTCACATGATAAAGGAGAAAAGAAATGAAATGAAAATATTTTCTTAGTACAAGTGTATACATGCACAAACATGTTTTTAACAAAAGAAGGAGGAAAACTCATGACAGTTACAGTCGTTGTTTCTGCAGCTGGTCATGTAATTTTAGCTGGTGTCGATAACTACCTTTTTCTACTACCCATTCTGTATTCTCTTTGCCTTCAGCAAGCACCTCAACAGGTTGTGGTATTTTTCCTGGTGGAGTGACCCAAAACTTCATTCCAGAAGGGACTGGGTAACTTGTAGTCCTGCCTGGATAGGGCTGTTGTAGATTCCCATTGACCTTAATTATAGGGCATGGTAATACTAAGAGACACCGTAATGGATCTCCTGTATTCCATGCATGCTCTTCCTTACCTCTGTTGTGGAGAGGTAGACTGATTTCATCTTGATAGTCTGGGTCAATAACCCCAACCAACACTGTAACTCCCTTCTTGGCCTGTTGACTTAAAGGTAGGAGGAGGCCAAAGTGTCCAGGTGGCAATCTCAACTTCCAGTTTAATGGAATCGTTGTGTCTCCCGGTGGCAGCATTCCTCCCTCTGGAACTAAGACCCCTAGGCCAGCAGAATGTAATGTCACAGGAACAGGAAGCAAAAAGTTTGCTAATGGATAAATAGGGGTGATGGTGAGTGGTACCACTTCCACTTACACCCCTTGATTGCTGGACCCATGAATCCTGGCTATGGGAGAAACAGTACTATGTATTGGTCACTGATTCAGAACATACATGGCTTCTGGAGAACTTTGCCCCAGGCCTGCAAAAAATTGTCACCTACTTGGCATTGTAATTCCGACCCCAAGAGTCCATTCCACTGTTCTATCAATTCAGCTGCTTCAGGGTGATGGGAAACATGGTAAGACCAGTTTCCCATGGTAAGACCATGAGCATGAGCCCACTGCTGCACTTCTTTAGCCATAAAGTGAGGGCCTTTGTCAGATGCAATGCTGTGTGGAATACCACGATGGTGGATAAGGCATTCCATGAGTCCACGGATGGCGGTCTTGGCAGAAGCACTGCATGCAGGATAGGCAAACCAATACCCGTAGTAAGTGTTTATTCCAATGAGGACAAACCTCTGCCCTTTCCATGATGAAAAATGCCCAATATAATCAACCTGCCACCAGGTAGCTGGCTGATCACCCTGAGGAATGGTGACATATCGAGGGCTCAGTATTGTTCTCTGCTGCTGGCAAATTCCTTCCATGAAAAGTTCACAATCAGATGCACTGCTCAAAGTTCTGCCAACTGGGAAGATTTCTCTTCACTGCTGCCTTCAGGGATGTCCTAGAAAGGGGCTGTAGTGCTGCAGCTGTCCACTTTCGGGTGGTGCCTGCATATTGTGCAGAACCATCTGTGCACAAGGCCCTAGTCTTCTCTTGCTCTGTCAACTGTTCGTAGGGAACTCCCCATGAAGCTATTGGTGCAGAATAGGGAAGAGAAGTGGCAGGAGTGGAGACCATGAGCACTTGAGCCACTTCCTCATGTAACTTACTTGTGCCTTCAGGACCTGCTCGAGCCCAGTCATGTATATATCACTTCCATTCAATGATGGAATGCTGCTGTGCATGACCTACTTTATGGTTAGATGGGTTGGAAAATGCCCAGTTCGTGATAGGTAGCTCAGGTCGCATGGTGACTTGACCCATAGTCAAATGTTCAGTTTCCACCAAAGCTCAGTAAGAGGCCAAGAGCTGTCTCTCAAAAGGAAAGTAGTTATCTGCAGAAGATGGCAGGGCTTTGTTCCAAAATCCTATATGCCTCCCCTGTGATTCACCACTAGGGGCCTGACAAAGGCTCCAAACAGCATCTCTATCTGCCACTGACACCTCAAGCACAATTGGATCTGCTGGGTCATATGACCCAAGTGGCAGAGCAGCTTGCACAGCAGCCTGGAACTGTTGCTGAGCCTTCTCCTGTTCTGGACCCCACTCAAAACTGACAGCAACTTATCCTTCACCTTAGAAGAAATATCTCAACAGATCCCACACCACTGGGTAAGTAGAAATTCCAGTGAGGTAGAAGGTCCCTGAATTTTAGTCAAATTTATTTCCCATCCTCTCGCACACAAATATCTCACCAATAAGTCCAGTGTGTTTGCTAATTCTTGCTCATGGGACCCAATCAGTATAATTTCATCAATATAATGAACCAGTGTGATATCTCACGGATGCAATAAGCAATCAAGGTGTCTTCAAATAAGATTATGACACAAAGCATGAGAATTGATATGCCCCCAAAGTAGGAGAGTAAAAATTTGTTGCTGGCCTTGCCAGCTGAGGGGAAATTGCTTCTGGTGGGCCTTATGGATAGGAATGGAGAAAAAGGCATTTGCCAAGTCAATGCTGCATACCAGATACCAGGAGATGTGTTAATTTGCTAAAGTAATGAAACCATATCTGGTAGAGCAGCTGCAATTGCAGTCACCACTTGGTTAAGCTTAAAATAATCCACTGTCATTCTCCATAATACATCAGTCTTCTGACAGGTCAAATAGGAGGGCTGAATAGAGATGTGATGGGAATCACCACCCCTGTGTCTTTCAAGTCCTTGATGGATCCACAATATTGTGCAGAACCATCTGCGTACAAGGCCCTAGTCTTCTCTTCCTCTGTCAACTGTTCATAGGGAACTCCCCATGAAGCTATCGGTGCAGAATGGGGGAGAGAAGTGGTAGGAGTTGTCTCCAATTAGAGTGGCGCTAACCTCTGAAACCCCTAAAGAGATACGATATTGTTTTTGATTTACTATTTTTTCTGGGTAGATGCAGCTCTAATGACTTCCATTTGGCCTTTCCCACCATAATAGCCCTCACCCTACCAGTCATGGAGCCAATGTGGGGATTCTGCCAGCTGCTAAGTATGTCTATGACAATTACGCATTCTGGCACTGGGGAAATAACTACAGTATGAGTCTGGGACCCACTGGACCCACTGGACCCACTGTAAGTCAGACCTGAGCTGAAACTCCATTAATTACCTGATCTCCATAAGCCTCTACTTTAACTGGAGGACCACAATGATGTTTAGGGTCCCCTGGAATCTAAGTCAGCTCAGAGCCAGTGTCCAGTAGTCTCCCAAATGTCTGATCATTTCCCTTTCCCCAGTGCACAGTTACCCTGGTAAAAGGCTGGAGGTCTCCTTGGGGGAGGATGGGAGAAAGATTCACTGCATAAATTGTCGGTAGTATAGTGGGGTCCTTCCTCCAGGGGATCTGGCCTCCCCTTCATTCAAGGGGTTCTGGGTCTGTAAATTAGCTCAAGTCTGGAAATTGATTGAATAGCCATGATTCTCTGTTTTTATAATTCAAGTTAGTCTTTTGTCCATTCAACCTAGAAATTTTCTGCTTGTATAAATTAAGTAGGAATGCAGTAGATTTCCTATTAATTTCACACTTAAGAATACCGTGATTAATTAGCCAATGCCAGAGCTCTACAGAAATCAGACTATTCTGATTGCTGCTTTGTCTCTGCTGTTCATTATGATAGCTATGCTCACCTTGCCTTTGACTGTTCAGTGCCACCACTCGGCCCCTGCCACCTTGGGATCCAATTATTCCTATTGTATTTAAACTTTGTAGTTGGTTGACTGTGGTTCCCACCATCAGATCTGACATACAGAGAAGAGCAATTACAGGGCTCTTCAAAGATTCAGGTGCTGCCCTCACAAATCTATTTCACGAGGCATTGGTCAAGTGTATGTCTTCTGGACCCTCCCAGCTGGGATTATTAGGTCTAAAGTGACTAATCCACTCTACCTTCCCAATCTCCCTAAGCCTTTGGATCCCTTCCTCTATATTAAACCAAGGGAGATCAGGCATTTCTAGCTCGCTCACAGTGGGCCATCTTTTAATTCATATTTCAGCTAACCAAGCAAATAAACTATTAGAATCTTTTTTAACTCCCTGAGCTGCAACATTAAATGCAGCGTCCCTACTTAGTGGGCCCAAATCAATAAATTCAGCCTGACCCAACTCTTTGTTCCTTCCACCATTATCCCACACCCTTAATTTCCATCCCCATGCCTTTTCTCCAGATTTCTGTTTATATAGATTAAAAAACACAAGGAATTCTTTTTCAGTGTAGCATACCACCTCATGGGTCACACTCTCAACCACACCTCTAGGGGTCTGCAGGGACTTTAGTCTAGTTATAGGTCTAGAAGCAAACATGGGTGTTGGGGGTGGCTCCTGAGGCGAATCAACATTATCTTGCCTGGCAACTGCCTCAGGGGAGGCCATCACTGTTGCCTCAGGCAGCGCAGGGTTTATCTCCTCAGACAAAGGTGGAAAGGCTGATGGCAGCATGGGTCGGGGAGAGGATGTTGCCACTACTGGGGATGGGGAAGCTGTTTCTTCTGGTAAAAAAGTTTCATCAGGGTTTACAAACTCAATGTCCCAGCTTTATCAGTGTCCTCCCATATGTCCCCATTACAAGTTGCAGGGTCCCATTCTTTTCCAATCTATGCCGTCACTTTAACAGTAGACACTTGGCGAGGCTGTGCATGCACCTTTTGTTGCAGGTCAGTCACTCACATGATAAAAGATTTTGCAGTGGCTCAAGCTTGTAATCCCAGAACTTTGGGAAGCCAAGGTGGGTGGATTACCTGAGGTCAGGAGTTCAAGACCAGCCTGGCCAACATGGCAAAACCCCATCTCTACTAGAAATACAAAAATTAACCAGGTGTGGTGGCGGGCGCCTATAATCCCAGCTACTGGGGAGGCTGAGGCAGAAGGATCACTTGAGCCCGGGAGGTGGAGGTTGCCATGAGCCAAGATCATACCACTGCACTTCAGGCTGGTTGACACAGTGAGACTCCATCTCAAACAAAAAAAAAAAAAAAAAAGAAAAGAAAAAAATAGCTTGTGTGTGTTTTTTTCACAATTTCAGCTCTTTCTTTACAGGAGTTAAGACTCTCACTCAGGACAATCTTAGATTTCAGGCTCAGTATCTACTTCTGAAGCCGGGAGACAGAATCCTTGAGTTCATCATTTTCTTTCATCACTTTGTCCACTGAACTTAGGAGCAACCGACCAGTTTCATAAAGTTCCTTGGTTCTCCACATATGGTCAAAGTTATTATGTATAGAGTCATTAAAATCCTTGCCTTTCCTGAGTGATGAATCAGGAGTGTCAAATGCATTTATTTTGGATAACTCTCTAAACAGTTTGCATGAAGGACTACCAGTGTTTTCCATACTATTAAAAGTAGAGTCTTTAGAATTTTTTAGTCTAATCATATTAAGCAACCAACTCCAGAAACCCCAAAACCAATGAAAGAACTCCATCCTTAATATTCTTTTCCTCTGGAACCACTTCTGGTACCAAAATCTGTATTAGTCAGGGTTCTCTAAAGGGACAGAACTAATGGAATGGAGATATATCTGTATATATCTATATCTATATCTATATCTATATCTATATCTATATATCTCATACCAGAGGAACTAACATAAGACAACATAATGGAGATACGGAGATGAATGCTTCCAAACCAGTGCCAGATCATAAGCAAGAAGACATAGAAGCAGCAGTGATAAAAAAAAATTGACATTAGACAATCTGGCAAAAATATTCTAGTTACTCAAGATTGCTTTTGGCTTCTTTTATGACATGGGTCCTTCTATGATATGGGCACTGAAACCAAAGCAAATGATGGAAGAAGATTGGTACTGTATAGAAACATTGTTAGAGAAATTAAAAAGCAAAAACATCAGACAGAAACTAGTATGTATTTCCATAAAGTCACAATAAATGTGCTTGGCTTGCCAGCCTCCCCTTCCACTTCTTCCACCTGTGCCACCCTAAGACAACAAGGTGACCCTTCCTCTTCCTTCTCCTCCTCACCTACTCAATGTGAAGGTGATAAGGATAAAGACTTTTATGACACATTTCCTTTTAATTAATAGTATATTCTCTTGGGCCTAATTTATAAATTAAACTTTATCATGGGAATGTATGTATTTTCTTTGTGCCTAATTTATAAATTAAACTTTATCATAGGGATGTATGTATAAAATAAAACACAGTATATATAATGTTCGGTATTATCTGTGGTTGCAGGCATCCATTGGAGGTCTTGGAATGTATCCCCCACGGATAAGAAGGGACTACTCTATACTGCTTTTTATAGAGAGTGTGCATCTTTCAAATATTTTAATGTTAATTCTTTTATTTATTTCTCTTGCTGAATTACTCTGGCTAGGACTCCCAGAGTATTATCTATTGAATAGATGTAGCAGGAGTGGTCATTCTTGTCTTGTTGCTGATCTTAGAGGGAAAGCTGTTTGCTTATCAGTGTTCACTGTGGGCTCATCACATATGGCCTTTATTATGTTGTGATGCTTAATACTGAGTGTCAACTAGATTGTGTTGAAGGTTACAAAATATTGATCCTTGGTGTGTCTGTGAGGGTGTTGCCAAAGGAGGTTAACATTTGAGTCAGTGGGCTGGGAAAGGCAGTCTCAACTTTAATCTGGGTCGGCACAATCTAAGCAGCTGTTAGCATAGCTAGAATATAAACAGGCAGAAAATTGTGAAGAGAGACTGGCCTAGCCTCCTAGCCTCCATCTTTCTCCTGTGCTGGATGCTTTCTGCCCTTGAACATCAGACTCCAAGTTCTTCAGTTTTGGAACTCGGACTGGCTCTCCTTATTTCTCAGCCTGCCGATGGCCTATTGTGGGACCTTGTGATCATGTGAGTTAACACTTAATAAATTCTGCATATATATGTGTGTGTGTGTGATAAATTTGCATAAGACCCATGAGACATCACTTTTACTGTGATACACAATTTACTGAAAAGAGTAATTATTTTAAAGACATTTATTTACATTTTCAGAAGGGGATTTGAGAAATATAAAAACATGACAGAGCACTTCATAGGCCACTTTACACACTAAAATATATATAGTGAAACCTTTCACTATAAATATCTCCGTTACCCACTCCCTCAACCCTTTTGCTGTATCCAAAATCTCTTTCATGATTTCTTTGACTGGCTCTGTCATAAATCATTTGAAGTCATACACAACATCTCGACACAGATTTTTCCAGCAGAAATTCATTGTTTCAGGCTTGAGGAATATCACTGCTTTTTTTTTTTAAACAATGGTGGCATCTTCAATCATATAATCCATCAAGATTTCCATAACGCCCTCTCTATCAGGATTCTCTTCCATAACATTGACAATCTTATACATAGAATACTGTGCATAATGAGCCTGAAAACTTCTTATAACTCCTTGATCTACAGGCTGAATTAGACATGTTGTCTTTGGAGACAAGTAGACCACTTCAGTGCTTTCAGTGTTGAACTCCTGGGTTTCTTGGTAGCCAAGGGCATTGTCTGTTATCAAAATAACTTTAAAAGGAAGTCCCTTACTGGCAAGGTCCTTCCTGACTTCAGGGATAAACTATCAATGGAACTAAACCAGAAAATGAGTTCTCATTGTCCAGATCTTCTTTTTGTACAACTGAAAGACTGTAACCTGGTGTTTATCTTTTCTCTTCAATGCTCAGGTGTCTGAAGCTTTATAGATGAGGGCAGTCTTTATCATGAACCCCACTACATTTGCACAAAACAGCAGAGCTAGCCTATCCCTTCCTGCCTAAAATCCTAGTGCTTGCTTCACTTCCTTACTAAAAATGTCCTTTGTGTCATTATTTTTTTTTTCAAGAATAGGGCACTTTCATCTACATTAAAAATCTATTCAGACAGATATTCTTTCTCCTCAGTGATTTTTCTAACAGTGTCTGGGAACTCTTCTGCTTCCTCTTGGTCAGCAGAATATGCTTCTCCTGTTATCTTGATAATTTTAAAACTAAACCTCTTTTTAAAATTATCAAACCATTCTTTACTGGCATTAAATTCTCCAGCTTTAGCTAGTTCACCTTCCTTTTGCCTTAAGTTGTCAAATAATGACTTTGCTTTTTGTCAAATTATATTAGAGTCTATATGTATGCCTTTCCTATAACAATCCCGCACTCACACAAAAGCTATATTTTTAATACAAGATAAAAAGGTATTTAGCAAAATGTGCAAGGCTTTTATGCCTGCTGGCATAGCTGTAGTGGTGGCTTCACGAATTTTCTTTTCTTTCTTTACAATAGTTCTTATGCCAGATTCATTTATCTTGCAATGGCGGGCAACCATAGTTGCAAAACTCAATCTAACGTCAACTCCTCCTTGTAATGTCATGAATCTTCTATTCTTCTTGGGAGCACTTCCATCCTTACTAGTGACACTTTGTGTAGGTCCTGTGGTGTTATTCAAGGTTTACAGTATTGTGCTAAACATAATAAATTTGCATAAGTACCATGAAGCATTACTTTTACTGTGATACACAATTTACTGAAGAGAGAAATTATTTTAAAGACATTTATTTACATTTTTAGAAGGGGATTTGAGAAACATAAAAACATGACAGAGCACTTCATAGGCCAGTTCACATACTAAAATAGGTAATAATAATATACATAATTTTGCAAGCATAAACACTCAGGTATACTAATAGTCACATGGGTGTAACAGTTATGAGCAGATGTAACCGTATACATACAGAAATATGTCTAAAAGTAAACTGCTCACGTAGAGATGATTAGCTTCACATGACATGTTCAGTGGATACTTGCAACACTTGAGCTCACCATAATAGCGTGAGGAGATGTCTACAAAATTATTATAGTAGTACAGTATATGCTATAATTGTATGCAGTTATGATTTAATACTGCATCTGTACATTTGTTTAAATTTCTCTTGGCTGTGAATGGTGCCATGCATGCTTTGTAAGTGTATAAGTTTTAGTTTAACTTTTTGTAATAGATTTGTGTATTTATGGTAGTAAGTTGTAGACTAGTAGCTACTTATTATTTATGCATTCATGATACATCTAATTTTTAATTTTTTAATATTTTTATGCTACATGGTTTTTCTGTGAGTTTCTTCAAATTGCTGCAAATCTTCAAAATTAATCCAATATGTGCATTGCAAAAAGTCCACCCATAAGTGGACACACACAATTCAAACCCATGTTGTTCAAGAGTCAACTGTATACAGTAATAAAAGTTATGTGAATATGGTCATTCTTGCTCTCTTTCTCAACATATCTTATTGGATTGTAATCACCTATTTTCAAACCCTGATTGGCCACAGGTCACTAAGTTGCAGAAAGCAAATCTAAGGATAAGGAGGGAGTATTATATTGGAAAATTCCAAAGCCAAGAGGGAGCCAAAGACAAGTACGCTGCCGAGATCTGAAGCCTGGTATTAACAGCTACAACAAGCATTAAACACAGCCAGACACATAGCCATACTAACATAAATCTTCATACTAAAGGCCTGTTTGCCTCAATTCCTATTGCTTAATATACGTCCAACTTAAAAAAAAGTAGAAAGCATGTCAAAGGGCAAGAAGAAACACAGATAAAAAGGTGAATCAATCATCTGAACCAGACTCAGACATGATACAGATGTTGATCTTTAATGGAACAAGTAAACATACAGATGGTTAATGTAGACAGAGTGGTGGAAACACTAAGAAAGGGTCAATTAATATAAAGGACAGCTACATGAAATGAATGAAAAAATATCACGAGGAGCAGGAGGGATAAATTCAGAACACTCTCTTTTAAGATTCTTGTACTGACTGGTAAATGTGATTACAAAAAAAACACACACATACATGTAACATTGCAAAAGGGGAAAACAAAAAGCAAGAAAACTGTAAGAGACACCTGCAAAAAGGTATCTGCATTATATGAAATGTCATAGTGATATTTGAAGGTGAATTTAAATTATTAAAAATGGTATTGTAAACTCTGGGACAATTCCTGAAAAAAAAATGTAACAAGAAGTATAAATGAGACATATGCTTATAAATGAAATAGAATAATATAAAATGCTCAATTAAAACTAGAGAAAGTCAAGAAAGGGTGGAAAGAAACAAATAACAGATGCAACAAACAGAAAATGACAGATTTTATTCCAACTATACCAATAATCACTTAAAATGTGTATTCAGTGAAAATATCAATTAAAATAAAAAGATTAGTTAAAAAATCAAGACCCAATGTAATGGTTAATGTTATGTCTCAGCTTGACTGGGCTTAGGAATGATCAGATCACTAGTAAAACATTATTCCAGGTTGTGTCTGTAGGGTGTTTCCAAAAGAGATGAGCATTTAAATCAGTAGACTGGGTAGACAAGATCACTGTTACCAATGTGCACGGCATCATTCAATTTATTGAGGTCCCAAATAGAAGAAAAGGCAAATAAAGGCCAAATTTATGCTCTGTGTTTGGAGTTGGGACATTCTTGTTCTCCTGCTCTTGGACACTTGCACTCTTGGTTCTCAGGCCCTCAGATTTGGAATAAATTACATCACTGGCTTTGCTAGTTCTCCAGCTTGTACATGGCATATCAAGGAACTTCTCAGCCTCCATAATCATTGCATGAGACAGTTCTCATAATGAATCTTTTCATACACACACACACATATGTGTATATACACAATCATATATAGCATAGCAATGTTTTGGTAACAAAGTATGACCATATATTGTGATCCCATAAGATTATAATGCTATATTTTTTAATTACTTTTCTGTATTTAGATATATTTAGGTATACAAATACCATGTGTTACAATTGCCTACAGTATTTAGCACTGTAACCTGCTGTACAGGTTTGTAGCCTAGAAGCAATAGGCTACACCATATAGCAGGGTTTAAAAACACAATCCTAAATGACATAATCCTGAATGTGAAAATCTGAAAAGATCGAAACACCTAAAAGTCTAAAATGCTAAATATCACAATCTATAGAGTTCAAAATCCCAAAAATATAATTCTAAAGTACATTTTAAAATTATTTCAAAGACACTTATTTACATTTTTAGAAGGGGATTTGAGAAACATGAAAACATGACAGAGCACTTCATACGCCACTTTATACAATAAAATTGGTAATAATATACATATATATTTGCAAGCATAAACACTCAGGTATACAAATAGTCATATGGGTATGAGAATTATGAGCAGATGTAACCATATATACAGAAATAGGTCAAAAAGTGAAATGTATAAACACATTTTACTATGGTCAGTAATTGTGTGCACCCAACTTTATAACTGTGGTTATCTGAAATACCATGATAGAAAAACTTAGTCTTTTATAAAGATTAATCAAAAACCATGTTTGATCTCCACTGCATATGTCCTTGTTCTAAGAGCCAAGATCTCAAAAAATTGTATCATTCACAAATGTGGAGGCACAAAAAGGACATATTTTTCATTTACTGAAGAAGTTCCAACAATTTTACATATAAACACAAACAAAGTCAACATTGTGACAATGCACTTTTTTGAAGTCAAATCTGTGGGAAAAAAAAAAAATGCATGAAATGAATTAGAACTCTCCAGAAGTCTTTACACGATTTATACCTCCAATACTGCAAATGATGCGACAACGAAATACATAGCATAGCAGATTTTATTACAGGGAGATTGTAGGCAATCGCACTGAGAGCTGGCCAACTTTCACAATCATTAACTTTATTTTGCGGTCTTGCATCACAATGAGTAATTGCCTTTTGCTTTTTAAAGCATGGTTTTCCTCAGAGAATTTGTTAGCATTCATTTTCTAAGAATATGGTGCTGTTCTTTTTGAAACCCTTCTATCATTTGATATACACAAACATGAGCATTCCCTATTACATTTTCTAATCTTCTGTGCCATGTTTCTGTTGTGTGGGTATGTGGAATTCCATTCTACATGTACTCATACTGAGACTACAAATTGGTGGAAACAGTACTGGTGATTGAACAGCAACACCATTTCATTAGTATCTTCTTATTCTATCAAGCACATAATTATTTTTTAACCAGTCAGTAATTTCCTGGATTTTTCAAGCAAATGTGGCTTTAATTCATTACAATTTCCTGTAATGTCATCATCTGGAAGGATGTCTCCCAAGGCAGACAAATGACACATTTTTAAACTGAAGTTTTTGTCGTTGACTTATCCTGTGGCCATTTCATTCATCTGGATTTTCCGCCAGATGGAAATTATGGCAGTAACAAGGTACTAGTTTCCTCTAACAGGATGCAACTAACATGAAGCAATCATGCTGCATACAACAAAAAAACACAGTAATCCCTTCTCTAGAATTTTGCTTTCAGGATTTCAACATTTGGGCTTTAAATTTTTGGGATTATAATTTCTGGGATTTTAGACATTAGAAATTTTAGACTTCAGGGATTTTGATCTTTAGGAATTTTGATCTTTCAGGACATCAGCATTCAGGATTGTGGTGTTCATGACTGTGTTTTGCAGGACTATGATTAGCATCATGTATAGCCTATATGTGTAGCAGGCTACACACATAGCCTTCTATGCTTGTGAAAGTGCATTCTATGATGTTTGCACAACAATGAAATTTAATGACGCACTTCTCAGAACTTATCCCTGTCACTAACTGATGCATGACTGTTAAGACTGCATGACTGTATGACTATATGACTGTATGACTCTAGTAGTGTCTAACTGTATGACCGCATGACTGTATGACTGTGTGACTGCATAACTGTATGAATGCATGACTGCATGAGTGTATGACTGCGTGACTGCATGACTACATGACTGTATGACTGCATGATTGTATGACTGTATGACTGTGTGACTGCATGACTGCATGACTGCATGACTGTATGACATGATGCATGACCCTGCCTAATACACTCAGTTATGTCCACCCACAAGAAAGTCACTTCAATATAAAGATATATAAGTTAAAAATAAGAGGATGGAAAAGGGTACACTATGGTAACACTAATCAAAGTAAAGCTAGAGTAGCTATGATGATTTCAGACAAAGAAGAACAAATAAATATATTAAGGATAAAGTAAGCTATTAAATAATCTTAAAGGAGTAAATTCTCCAATAGATATAACAATCCTAGACACGTATTTACCTAAAAACAGTATAAAAATGAGGAACCATTGATACATCAGAAAGGGGCAACAGGCAAATCTAATTTTGGAGACTTCAATACCCAGATCAGTACTTCTCTAAACTGTCGAAGTCATCTAAAACAAGGAGAGTCTGAGAAACTGTCACAGTCAAAAGTTAGCTAATGAAAAATGATTATTAACGTAATAGGGTATATTTATTGGGATCCTTGAACAGAAATAGGACATTAAACAAAACCAAGAAATTGAAGTAATGGACTTTAATTAATAACAATTTATCAATATTTGCTCATTAGTTATGAAAAATGTACCACAGTAATGTAAGCTGTTAACAATAGGAGAAACTGTATGTAGAAACTGTCTGTGCAATTGTCACAACTTTTCTGCAAATCTAAAACTATTATAAAATTAAAAGTTTATTAAAAATAAAGAGAGTGCAAATAAACATTTAGACATCTCTAACTTTGAAAAGAGAAAAGAGGGAGATCAAAGTTAAAGAGTTCAAATATTCTTACATTATTAAGAAGGCATTCAAATATTCTTGCATTATGAAGAAGGAAGCTGCAGGTAAAGATGGTAATTACATGTATCTTTTGTTAAATTGAGTATGCTACATTAGCCTCTATATTGACCTATTTTTTCACAATGGGCAAGGACATGTATTGCTGAAGATAGGAACTTCAGCAATTGTCTTCTGGACTCCAGTGTTCCCTGTTCCCTTCAGTCATCCCTAGTGACCTAATAGCACTGTGCTTTATTGCCAACCTAAGCTGTCTATTTTGATAAGAAGACACAATTTTCACTCTTGCTCCCAGTAATAAAGAAACTTTTGTCAATGTTTGGAAATGAATTGCCTGAAAGCTCTATGGCAATACCAAATCTCTCAATATATTGATTTTTCCTGCTTTGCTAACCATCACTTTGTGATACAGAACACACTTTGTAGGGCATCTACTTTCTACAGCAGTTCTCTTTCATACCCATACTTTTATAGCTTTGCTTATTCAATAATATTTTATTGTTCATAGATTCTATAGTTTCTGTTCATCGAGAATCAATCATGCATATTATCTTAAAGTGCTATTCTCTCTTTTTTTCTCTCTTCCTCTCTCTCCTCTTTCCGTTTATCTCTTTGCCTATCTCCCTAGCTATTTTATCCACATATTATATTATTGATAATTTCCCTATGGTTTGGGGGCATTTGTTGTCAGAGAAAAAGGCTGGGAAGAAGGTGGTGTATGCATCAATCATTTGAAAGAGAAATCTCTTCCACACCGTTATTCATGTTTCAGTCATTCTGTGTAGTGCCTGTGAAACTTCTGCCCAATGAGGTATTTAGCTTAAATCAATATTTTTGTAAGATGCCTTTGCAACACAAGTTGCATAAGCTTTAAAAGACAGAAAAATAGGAATTGACAGCTGGGCAATTCCACATAATAATGAGCATTACTAGTGCTCACCAAGTGACCTAGATAACACCACAATTTTGTTTTAGGGTTTTGATCTTTAACAGCAAATGACTCTACTAATGGATTGGAGTTGGTCATAGGCACCAAAAGGATACTTATTAAATTATTTATAAAATGCCTAGAAAATAGAAATAATATATTAATAATACATAAAAGCAAGATGTAATATTCTAGAAAGGTTTTTAAATGACATTTATTTTTCTGTATTAGTAATTGTAAAAAAAACTATATATATGCTTAATATCTTAGCAGTAAAAACTCAGATTTAAAAATTTTTTTAAATTTATTCTATACTACATATTTTAAAAGATACAGTAAATAGTGTGTTTATTTTATTCAAAAAAGTCACTCTATGGTACTATGACATAGTATTGAAACTGTATGAGTCACTAAGTATAACATTCTATGTACTGTATTTTCTAAATTAAGAAAATAGATAAGTAAATTATCCTTTTCTGGTAAATATCTATACTGTCTAGTGCTACAAAATGCTATAGAACAATCAGTAGGATAGTTTATTTCAAAGTAAACACATTTTTTCTTTTGTTTTCACCAAGTGAATAAATTCATGTGGTTTATTCTTTATAACACCACATTCGTGGCTGGGAATGCAAATATTTATTTGTTAATATGTCTCCTTTTATAGTCAAAACTCATTTCTTTCTTCCATATATATTAGGAGAAGTTGATATCTTAATAAAATGCTGACACAACTATTTCTTACTTGTCATTTTATTCATTTCTTTAAATTAATCCAAAACCTTTACCTGTGCCTGCCTTTATAAGGTTCTGATAGGAATCAATTCAAAATGCCTACTTGCTATCATATTAATCTTCAAGAAGTATAAATTTATCAATGACTACAAATTGATATAAATAACTTTAATTTTTAATCCTCACAATTTTTCAATTTGAATATTATTGTTGTTACAGTTTTCACATCTAAGACATGCCAGAATAAATGATTAAATAAAAATATAAACTTTTATGTTGACATTGTTGTTGCTGCTGTTTCTGTTTGTTAGTTTTTCTTCTAACAGCCAGGTCACACTTCTGCAGGTCTGCTGCAGTTTCCTGGTGGTCCACTCCAGACCCTCTTTGCCTGGGTATCACCAGTGGAAGCTGCAAAACAGCAAAGATTGCTGTTCACTCCTTCCTCTGGAAGCTTCGTCCTAGAGGGGCACCAGCCTGATGCCAGCAGGAGCTCTCCTGTATGAGGTGCCTGTCGACTCCTGTTGGGAGGTCTCTCCCAGTTAGGAGGCACGGGGTCAGGGACCCACTTGAGGAAGCAGCCTGTCCCCTAGCAGAGCTGGTGTGCTGTGCTGGGAGAATCTCCCTTATGAAGATCCACTGCTCTCTTCAGAGCTGGCAGGCAGGAATGATTAAGTCTGCTGAAGCTGTGCCTGCGCCACCCCTCATCCCAGGTGCTCCGTCCCAGGGAAATGAGAGTTTTATCTGTAAGCCCCTGACTGGGGCTGCTGCATTTCCTTCAGAGATGCGCTGCCCAGTGAGGCGGAATCTAGAGAAGCAGTCTGGCCATAGCCGCTTTGCCGCCAAGTGGTGAATTCTGCTCAGTCCAAATCTCCCAGTCTCCTTAGCACTGTCAGGGGAAAACTGCCTACCAAAGCCTCAGTAATGGCGGATGTCCCTCCCTCAACCAAGCTTCATCATCCCAGGTCAACTCCAGACTGCTGTGCTGGTAGTGAGAATTTCAAGCCAAAATTTGTTAACTTGCTGGGCTCCGTGGGAGTGGGACCCACTGAGGGAGACCACTTGGCTCCCTGACTTCAGCTCCCTTGCCAGGGGATTGGACAGTTTTCCTGTCTCACTGGGGTTCCAGGCACCACTAGGGTGTGAACAAAACTCCTGCAGATAGCTCACTGCCTGCCCAAACAGCTGCCCAGTTTTGTGCTTGAAACGCAGGGCCCTGGTGGTGTAGGCTCACGAGGGAATCTCCTGAACTGTGGATTGCAAAAATCCGTGGAAAAACATAGTACCCAGCGCGGGTAGCTCAGTCTCTCACCACTTCCCTTGGCTGGGGGAGGGAGGTGCTCCCCATCCCGCTCCTTGCACTTCCCAGGTAACCGACGCCCCACCCTTCTTCTGCTCACTCTCCATGGGTTGCACCCACTGCCAAACCAGTCCCAAGGAGATGAACTGGGTACCTCAGTTGGAAATGCAGAAATCACGTGCCTTCTGCATTGGTCCTGCTGGGAACCGCAGACCAGAGCTGTTTCTATTGGGCCATCTTGGCCCATCCATCCATACCAGAATCTCTGGGAAACATCTAAAGCAGTGTTAAGAGGGAAATTTGACTTCCTCTTTTCCTAATCGAATACCCTTTATTTCCTTCTCCTGCCTAATTGCCCTGGCCAGAACTTCCAACACTATGTACGATTCCTCAGGGATCTAGAACTAGGAGTACCATTTGACCCAGCCATCCCATTACTGAGTATATATCCAAAGGACTATAAATCATGCTGCTATAAAGACACATGCACACGTATGTTTACTGCGGCGTTATTCACAATAGCAAAGACTTGGAACCAACCCAAATGTCCAAAAATGATAGACTGGATTAAGAAAATGTGGCACATATACACCATGGAATACTATGCAGCCACAAAAAATGATGAGTTTATGTCCTTTGTAGGGACATGGATGAAATTGGAAATCATCATTCTCAGTAAACTATCACAAGAACAAAAAACCAAACACTGCATATTCTCACTCATAGGTGGGAATTGAACAATGAGAACACATGGACACAGGAAGGGGAACATCACACTCTGGGGACTGTTGTGGGGTGGGGGGAGGGGGGAGGGATAGCACTGGGAGATATACCTAATGCCAGATGACGAGTTAATGGGTGCAGCGCACCGGCATGGCACATGTATACATATGTAACTAACCTGCCCATTGCGCACATGTACCCTAAAACCTAAAGTATAATAATAATAAATAAATATATATATATATAACTATACCACTCTTCTTACTACATTTTTTGTTTTGAAAAATATAATTATTTTTTATAAAAATGTTTTATGTTAATATGTAATGGTTTTGTTGTTATTTTTAAACAAATTAATAAAAATTTTTAACTTTCTCAAAAAAAAAAAGAGGGAAATTTATGGCACGAAATGTCCATGTCAGAAAGCAGGAAAGATCTCAAATCAACACCTTAACATCACAATTAAAAGAACTAGAGAAGCAAGAGGAAACAAATGAAAGCCAGCAGACAAGAAATAACTAAGAGTATAGCAGAACTGGAGATAGAGACCAAAAAAAAAGAACCCTTCAAAAACCAATGAATCAAGCAGCTGATTTTTTGAAAAATTTAACAAAATAGATAGACTGCTAGCTAGACTAATTAAAGAAGAAAAGAGAAAAGAATCAAATAGACACAATAAAAAATGATAAAGGGGATATCACCACTGATCCCACAGAAATACAAACTACCATCAGAAAATACTATAAAAACCTCTATGCAAATAAACTAGAAAATCTATAAGAAATGGATAAACTCCTGGACACATGCACCTTCCCAAAACTAAACCAGGAAGAAGTTGAATCCCTGAATAGACCAGTAAGAAGTTCTGAAATTGAGGCAGTAATTAATAGCCTAACAACCCCCCACCAAAAAAAAAAAAAAAAAGCCCAGGGCCAGATGGATTCACAGCCGAATTCTACCAGAGGTACAAAGAGGAGCTAGTCCCATTCCTTCTGAAACTATTCCAAACATTAGAAAAAGAGGGACTCCTCCCTAATGCATTCTATGAGGCCAGCATCATCCTGATGCCAAAACCTGGCAGAGACACAACAAAAAATAAAACTCCAGGCCAATACCCCTGATAACATTGATGTGAAAATCCTCAATAAAATATTGGCAAACCAAATCCAGCAGCACATCCAAAAGTTTATCCACCACGATCAAGTTGGCTTCATCCCTGGGATGCAAATCAATAAATGTAATCCATCACATAAAAAGAACCAATGACAAAAACCACATGATTATCTCAATAGATGCAGAAAAGGCCTGCGATAAAATTCAACATCCCTTCATGTTAAAAACTCTCAATAAACTAGGTGTTGATGGAATATATCTCAAAACAATAAGAGCTTTTTTGACAAACCCACAGCCAATATTATACCGAATGGGCAAAAGCTGGAAGCATTCCCTTTGAAAACTGGCACAAGACAAGCATGCCCTCTTCTCATCACTCCTATTGGACATAGTATTGGAAGTTCTGGTCAGGCAATCAGTCAAGAGAAAGAAATAAACGACATTCAAATAGGAAGAGAGGAAGTCAAATTGTCTCTGTTTACAGATGACTTGATTGTGTATATTTAGAAAACCCCACCGTCTCAGCCCAAAAACTCCTTAAGCTGATAAGCAACTTCAGCAAGCTCTCAGGATAAAAAAATCAATCTGCAAAAATCACAAGCATTTCTTTATACCAACAACAGACAAACAGAGAGCCAAATCATGAATGAACTCCCATTCACAATTGCTACAAAGAGAATAAAATACCTAGAATACAACTTACAAGGGACATGAAGGACCTATTCAAGGAGAACTACAAAGCACTGCTCATGGAAATAAGAAAGAAATCAAACAAATGGAAAATTTCATCCATGCTCATGGATAAAAAGAATCAATATTGTGAAAACAGCCATACTGTCCAAAGTAATTTATAGATTCAATGCTATTTCTATCAAGTTACCATTGTACTTTCTTCTTAGAAGAAACTACTTTAAATTTCATATGGAACCAAAAAAGGGCCTGTATAGCCAGGACAATCCTAAACAAAAAGAACAAAGCTGGAGGCATCATGCTACCTTACTTCAAACTATACTACAAGGGTATAGTAACGAAAACAGCATGGTATCAAAACATACATTTAGACCAATGTAACAGAATAGAGACTTCAGAAATCAGACCACACATCTACAACCATCTGATCTTTGACAAACCTGACAAAACCAAGCCATAGGGAAAGGATTCCGTATTTAATAAATGGTACTGGGAAAACTGGCTAGCCATGAGAAGAAAACTAAAACTGCACCTCTTCCTTATGCCTTATACAAAAATTAACTCAAGATGGTTTAAAGACTTAAATATAAAACCCAAAACCATAAAAACCCTAAAAAAAAACCTAGGCAATACCATTCAGGACATAGGCATGAGCAAAGACTTCATGACAAAAATGCCAAAAGCAATTACAATAAAAGCAAAATTGACAATTGGGATCTCATTAAACTAAAGAGCTTTTGCACAACAAAAGAAACTAGCATCAGAGTGAACAGGCAACCTACAGAATGGGAGAACATTTTTACAACCTACCCATCTGACAAAGGTTGAATATCCAGAGTCAATAAGGAGCTTACGCAAATTTACAAGAAAAAAAAACAAACAACCTCATTAAAAACTGGGCAAAGGATATGAATAGACACTTCTTAAGACATTTATGTGGCCAACAAAGATATGAAAAAAAACTTCATTATGACTGATCATTATAGAAATGCAAATCAAAACTGCAATGAGATACCATCTCACACCAGTCAGAATGGTGATTATTAAAAAGTCAGGAAACAATAGATGCTGGCAAGGCTATGGAGAAAGAGGAACACTATTACACTGCTGGTGGGAATGTAAATTAGTTCAACCATTGTGGAAGACGGTGTGGTGATTCCTCAAGAATCTAGAACCAGAAATACCATTTGACCCAGCAATCCCATTATTGGGTATATAACCAAAAGATTATAAATCATTCTACTATAAAGACACATGCACACATATGTTTATTGCAGCACTATTTACAATAGCAAAGACTTGGAACCAACCCAAATGCATATCAATGATAGGCCAGATAATGAATGTGCTACACATACAACAAGGAATACCATGAAGCCATAAGAAAGAATGAGATCACGCCCTTTGCAAGAACATGGATGAAGCAGGAAGCCATCATCCTCAGCAAACTAACACAGGAACAGAAAACCAAACACCACATGTTCTTACTTATTAGTGGGAGTTGAACAATGAGAACACATGGACACAGGGAGGGAAACAACACACACCAGGGCCTGTCAGGGGGTTGGGGGCAAGGGGAGGGAGAGCATTAAGACAAATGCCTAATGCATGCAGGGTTTAAAACCTAGATGAGAAATTGATAGGTGCCCCAAACCATCATGGCACATGTGTACCTATGAAACAAACCTGCATATTCTGCACATGTATCCCAGAATTAAAGTTATATACATATGTTTAATATCCTACTATTAATTCAATACACATATGTAAGACTAGGTGTGAAAATTCACATCAGATCATCTCCTTTTTCATCTAAAATGACCTAGTACTAATAATTATATTGCTTGAATCAATGAGATAATAAAGTCAATGGTAAAATTTAACTCATATATTAAATTTGGGAGATAGTTTTCTGTTTATAGCCACAAATAATCCAAACAACCAACCACAGTATGTGGTAAAGTCTTTGTTTACATATCGACATCTATTTCAATAGCAGTCCATTTTCAGAAAAGGGTGTGTCAACATGTCAAGGATGATAGGAAGTGTTAGATATTAACACAAACACATCATCTCCACACACACAAAAAAAAAATCCACAAAAAAAAGAACACTTGCACAATGTCCTCTAAATATTGAGTTGGAAAACTTACACCCCTAAACTTTCATCATGTTTTAACATTTCATTTTATTTTTTTCTATTCTACTATACTCATTTAAAGATAAGTATATCTTACCTAGACTATAATAATTTATTTCTTAAACTACAACTTTTATTTGTGTAATGTTCCTTCAGACTTTCTCTGAAAATCCAATAACTCATTGTTTAATTAAACAGATATTTCTATCAACAATAAGTTTTGAATTAGGTTATATTCCTTGTAAAAAGTTTGTAATGTGGCTCATTCCTGAAAGCAGTGGTTGAACAATCTGGTTGCACTTTGTAAAATTGTCTGGGGAGCTTAAAAGTAACAATGACAAAAAGAAAACAATAATGCCTTAGACCTAGCTTACAAATTTTGGTTTATTTGGCCTGAGATGGAGCCCACGTATTAGTATTTTCTAAAATCTACCTCATAAGGGAATAGACTTAAGAATGACTGGATTATAAGTTGAAGTAAAAAATCCTTAGAAATAGAATGTTATTCCTAACTCTTCTTTATGGTTTAATTACATATTACACACTACACAACTCCAAACTCTCAATCACAACAGACTACTCATCATTCTGAAGTCTATTCTGATGTTTTCTTTGAACTGAACTGATCATTCTCTCAAATTTCTTCACTAACAACCCAAATCCTTCTAATCCCTAGCAGTCAAGTTTAAGACTCTTGGTGAAGCATGAATTAATCACTTATAACTTCTTCTTTTAAAAGTCCCTTATTGTTAATTTTATCTTGCTTTTGTTGTGCACGTATTTCTCAGTCAATTGCCAACTCTGTTGTGACTAACGTAACTGCTTAAGTGATTCAGTAAAATTCTAGTGCTTCATTTTAATTTACAATATTGATTGGGTTAGCACAAACTTGTCAGTGGCACATAAATTAGATCAGGCCTGGGTTTCTTTAATTTGTATCATACATACATATTGCCTTCTCAAGATATGCGTTATGTGAGCAACAACTATACTATAAAATATTTAATATTTGATTTATATTGATTTATGTTTTTACTTAAACACATTTATTAAAAAAAAACTTTCTAATCCCACCATAAATGAAAATAAATTTTTTTCTGTTATAAAAGTAAGCACAATGAGAAATACTATTTAGCTCTGATCCAATATCGGTTTTCATCTTTTTTGGATTGAAATTATCAAGTTTCATAAAATTACATTTGATGTGCTAACAGAATCTTGTTTTTCCTTGATTTAATCAGAAAAATTAAGAAAGATTTAAAAAGAAAATAAATTATTTGTAATTTATTATTATTATTATTATTTTGAGAAGGAGTCACTCTTTTTGCCCAGGATGGAGTACAATAGCATGATCTCAGCTCACTGCAACCTCTGACTCCTGTGTTCAAGCGATTCTCCTGCCTCAGCCTCTCATGTAGCTGGGATTACAGGCACGTGCCACCACAACCGGCTAATTTTGTGTTTTTAATAGAGACGAGATTTCACCATGTTGGCCGGGCTGGTCTTGAACTCCTGACCTCAGGTGATCCACCCGCCTTGCCCTCCCAAATTGCTGGGATTACAGGCGAGAGCCACCGCACCCGGCCCAATTCTTTGTAATTCTTTACAGTGTAACCTATATTTAATACTACTGAATGATCTATCAATACGTTTTCTAAAATTATTTGATGTACCAAGAGGTCTACCATATGTTTTTAAACATTTACTTAAAAACTGTTCAACTGATGGTAACTCAACCACACCCACACCCACCTTCTACACCCTCCCACCCCTGCCCACACACACACAGTACATATTTTTGGATGGGAATTATTCTAGACTTGACTATATTTTGAATACCTGTATTTATATAGAATGAATGTCTTTTAAAAAGAAAAACTCAAGACTTCTTTCAGCAGCCCTGGATTATGCACTCAATTTTTTACCTTTTTATATCCTACCAAATCTGTGACTCATGCTTCCAGGGAGAAAAAGAAAAAGTAGTGAAATTTTAGAAATATGTTAGACTGAAATACATTTTATATTTGTTAAAAGTGTTCTCTGGGCACCTACAGATTTAAAGGAAATCTTTCTCAGGGAAGCTGTTTGTCCACAATTGTTGAGTAATAGCATTTTATATAATTTATGTATAAAGTCAACTCACTTTTTAAATAGCCAACATACAAAGTGATGTATTAGCTTCAGCTTGATGAGTTAAGATAGTTTTAAAAATTCCAGGCTTTTAATGTAAAAGGAGAGGTTGAAAAATAATATTTGTAAAGAGCTCAAGAGATGATTTAAAATAGAACATGTTCAAAGAAATGATGGTTAATGCCATAGCTATGATCTTTTGGATATAAATATTTTGTCCTGTTTTCATAAATAGTTTTTTTTTTTTTTTTTTTTTGAGATGGAGTCTCACTCTGTCACCCAGGCTGGAGTGCAGTGGCACGAGCTAGGCTCACTGCAAGCTCCGCCTCCCGGGTTCACGCCATTCTCCTGCCTCAGCCTTCTGAGTATCTGGGACTACAGGCGACCGCCACCACGCCTGGCTAATTTTTTGTATTTTTTGTAGAGACGGGGTTTCACCATGTTAGCCGGGATGGTCTCGATCTCCTGACCTCGTGATCCGCCCGCCTCGGCCTTCCGAAGTGCTGGAATTACAGGCGTGAGCTACCACGCCTGGCCTCCTGAATAGTTTTATCTTTGGATTAATTTTACAAAAAGCTTCTTTCCTGATCTAATCTCTTAGTATAACCAGTATTTCCTATTGGCTTAAAGGAAAAATACTTCATAAAACCTACGCATCTACATTCATTTTAATAGTCCTAGCTACCTAAAACCTTCCATACATAGAGAAATACACTTACATTATTATTGTCTACTTCAAGAAACTGGAATTTAAAAATGAAAGAATTTCTTCTTAGTGAAAAACTAAAATCAGTAGTTAATGGGTCAATATAATGTTATGCAACACTTTAAAGGAAATGAAATAATTATTTACCTATATGACATGAAGGCAAGTTATGTGAAATTATTTGAAAAAATTTGACACTAAAATAAGGTGTTCAACTGAAATGAAAAAAAAAAAAAGATTATAAAAGGAATCGATATTTCCTAGCTTTCCTTGGATAGTGGAAAGGGGCCCTAACTCAAGAACAGGAATATCAGTTAAGTGTAACAAGCATACCCCTAATGGAGAGATAACTAACAAATTATTTTTGCTTTTTAAATTTAGGTATTAACATTATTCATTTAATACCTGATTTATTTTACTTAGCATAATGCCCTAAAGATTGATTCCTATTGCCAAATATGACAGGATATGTAATTTTTATTTGTAACTTATACATCAATTTAAAAAAGAATAAAATAAAATCTTTCTTATAAAAAAATGATGAAAAAATCATTCATTCATTTAAATTTCCTATTCTTACTCC